>NW_021167319.1:0-118070 GCF_003724135.2 Verticillium nonalfalfae | reverse complement strand
TCGCCGGTATTTCTCAGATCGACTGCCTGCTGTGCCTGGTCTCGAGAAGGATGGGAGTTGACCACCAACTGAGGGAGCAGGACACGGCGAGACAGCCGAACACCCGGATGCATTCTTAACCAACTTTACCTCGATCTGGAGATGGTTCCATGATGAAAGATTTCATGTTTCTTTGACCGCAAGGTCACCGTACCGAGTACGTCGTCGATTGGGAGTTGTGTATGATTGACGCTGGGTCAAGTGGTGGATGTGTGGTTAGAGAGCTTCAGAGTAGAATTCGAGCTCCGTAGATGAAGCGGGAGTCCGCCCCAAGATATAGCTCCAGAAGAGGGGTCGAAGGTTTGAGGGGTAAAATCTCGGCCTGCCTTTCGTTAGGAAACTAATGCAGCTGGGCCCCAGGCGAGCGTGGGAGATCTGCCCTGTTCGTCCCAACGGAAACACATCACGAAGACGCGGCTCAACGCGGGCCAAAGGGAAATCCCGCACATTCCGGGATCGGCGCAGCCTCCGGTTGGTCTTCTGAGGCGTGGGGCCAAGGCTTGTTGACGAAGACAGTGGTCTGATAAGGGTACAAAGACGAGTATCGTGCGGCATCGGCTTAGGCTGAGGGGGTTCTTGTAATCGATTTTAATGCTTGGCAGGTTGCGAACTCGTTGCTTGCAATCGAAAACCGTCAATTGGGGGTATCAAGGAGCTATCGCTGATGCAAAAGTAGGCCATCCATCAAAACATAGTATGCCAAAACATCACCATCGAGACCAGACCAGTCAAGAATCCGAGCTGGGTGCCGAAACTGCCGGCGCCGTCTTTATGATCCTCATCGTCAGGATCCGTCGGAGGACCTACAAGAGGCCCCCGCTCGGGTCGCTCCGGGTCGCCTCCTATCGGCGCCCGGATCCAAGACTTAGGCACCTGTGTGAGGAAATCATACCAGTATCGTCCCATCTCCTTATAGCCGTTATTGTTGGGATGGATGCAGTCCTTGCGGAGGTAGTTGCCTGTGATAGTCGTAAAGTCTGCGACCAGGACATGCTTGCCGTCGTCGATGCGCTCCTTAACAACACCGGGGATGAGCGACTGAAATTTGCTCTCGCGCTCTCGTCTCTCCTCGTCGCATGAGCTAATGATAATGGCAACAATGATGACAGCATCAGGGCAAGCCTCGACCATCTGGTCGATCAGCACGCCGAGTCTGTTCGCGGCTCCCGTTGGATCGTTGCCCTGAACGGAGCGGTCGGGCCGCGCGCTCATGTCGTTGGTGCCGGCATGCAGAAGGATGATGTTCGGGCGCTGTTCGAGCGACGGCCCAACATGTTCATTCATGAACTGAATCGTCTGTCCGCCCCAAGCAGCCTGTCACAGTAAGTGTCTGGTTTAATCTGATTGGAATGCCATTGATGGGCGCGGCGAACGTACAAAGTATCCATCTGGAAGGATCCCCCTCTGTTGATCACCGGCGAAAAAGATTTCATTGCTCTCTGGTCACCATCAGTATTTGATTCGCATGCCGATCGGAGCTCTTTGCGTTGACGTACCAGATAAGAGCGCCTTCAACTCGCCCCTGTAGCCATTCCAGTCGCTGCTCCCGTCACCGACAGTAATCGAATCGCCGACACAAAGAATTCGAAGCTCCGTGTTCTCCTTGACGACCTCACCGGTCGGAGCCGACGTGTATTCCAACGGCAGAGACACAGACAAATTTGTGTGAATGCTGTAATCGGTGCTGGCCAGCGCCAGGACCAGCACGGATGCTGTGGCGATCATGCGTGGCGCCCGCATGGCGATTGCGACCGGGATGTGGAATGGCACCGAGCCGTTGGCTTTGCGTTTCGGAAGGAGGCTCTCGTGGTTGGGAGACGACGGGCGATCTCTACACTATCCAGGCTATATAAAGAGCATCTCTTTGCATGTGTCGTCATCTCGTGGCACAGCATCGGCGGCACAGCTCCAATCTCACGGTTGACTTAGCACAAAAACTGGGCAATCGTCACTTCTTAACCATCTTCACTCCCGCCATACGCTCGGCCATATGTGCCCAGACGGCGTGGTCACGGACCCATGCGGATTTGTTGGCGCGAGATGTCTTGGCGGCCTGTCGTCAGAGATGACTCGTAGCTCGGCATCCCGGGGGACTTGAGAGCGGGATGGGTGAAGGAACAGCTCCTGGTATGCCCAGGCTGACGTGGGAGATCAGCATCATAGTTGCCAAGACCCATGTGTCGCCGGGGATATCCAAAGCGTAATAGGGCTGACGGTGTCCCATTTGCTGCTGAACAAGGTGCTCCAGGCACTTGGATCCTTTTGGCACGCTTGGTTTACGTACGGCGGGTTCAGAGTTGGGGCCAAGCCGCTGAAGTGACCGCTAAGTCGTGGCCGGACCAGCCGGCTAGACCGAATTTCTTTGTCTTCTTGGCGAGCCCGAAGGCCGATCGTATCAAGGATCATCCATCCTCCCCCCAAAAAAGCCCACGGGAGGACGGCAAAGGCGGTCGAACCTCTCTAGTTCTGGTCGCGAGGCCGCTAGTAATTCCCTCCATCAAGAAACTTCGCCCCCCCCAAAGAAACGAAATCAGTATAACGTGCCGTTAACTACCCAAAACTTGCTTCTACTCATGGAGCTTGAGAACGAGGGAAAACAAACTTGTCTAACGAAGTCCCACAGTCTTGAAAAGTCCACCACCGTATTCCGTTTCACTTAGTCCTCATACAGGGTTATTTGGGCTAGCGCTCTGTAGTTGGTTCTCTGGCATCCAGGGCCAAGTCTCATTTCCGATAGTCTGGTCACGATGTCTTTCAGTGTTTTGTACATTCCAACAAACAGGACGAATCAATTCATCCCAGACGGCACACTCACTCAGCAAGGGCCTGTCTCTGGTCCCACATGGAACAGTTTTGCCACAGCTGTGCATCGATTAATGCATGAGTTTTTCGTCGAGAAAAAAAAGATTCATTCAGAAGCCCTCGGAACGACCCTCCCAGACTCTCCGGACTCCCGATGTCAGCATCTTCCAAAGAAGAGAGGCCTATTTCAGCCCCCTGATTTCTGAACCAACAGCGCAATCAAGTCAAAAGCAGACCGGGCCGTTCACTAACAGGCCCGAGTCTTGTGTTTCTTCCCCACGTGTCCCTTCCCAGAGGACCCCGAGCTTCTATGCTTCCGCTGCCCAGCCGCCACCCCGACGAGACCCCTGTCAAGTTCCTCGTAGTGTGAGGACGCGACGCTGCTCGCGCTCGTAGACGAAGACGAGGTTCTCGAGCACTGCGATTTTGTAGGCGCTGTCGACGAGCCATACCCTGACGCCTCGGAACCGGCAGCTTCAAGTTCTATTTCCTCTTCGCTGACGGGCGGGAACCCTCCGAGGAGCGAAAACGCCGACCCACGCCGGTGCGACGATCGCGGCGCCGGATGGAAGCCAAACTTGCGGCTCGCCGTCCCCTTGCGCAATTCGGGGAATGTCATTCCGGGCGACGTGGCGCATGTGGCAGCTGAAACCATGGCACGTCAGTCCTGGGCACGCATTCCTTTTATACTTCGGATGGGGAGTCAGGGATGGCTCACTGGATCTGCTACATCTCTCGCAACACCCATGAGCACAAGGCTCCTGTCGATACGCTGCTCTTGGGACGTTGACTGGGTCGTCCGACGTCTTCCAGATGATGTTGGTGCACCACCCAAGCTTGTTGGATGTTTGCTGGCACTGGCAGCATGACCAACTTCCGCCCATGGCCTTGTAGTGGCAATTTTGTAATGCACAGTCCGTGTTTGATGGCTGCGCTGCAGCGTAGCTTAGGTGCGAGCATGGTGTCTCGATGCCAGTGTCGAGGTCGATGATAGCCGCTGGGCAATAATGCCAGTTGACCGAGGTGTGGGAGCAAGGGTGATGGCGAGGATGTCCATGACACATCTTGGCGGTTGTCGTGTAATTGACTTCTCGTCGGGTTGTAGGTAAGAGAAGCAGGTTCAGGATGACGCTGCTTCTGTACTTGCAGCCTAACGATAAATGAGGATGGTGCACTGGTCAAGCAGCTGCTGCAGAACGTGCTAGAGGACTACGCCAACGAAGAGATTCTGCTACAAAACCGTCCAACTCTTTAACAGCGATCTCGACCAATCTTATAAAGAAATTGGTGGCCGAATAGTTCCGTCGAATGATTCTTCAAGACCGAAAGCATATCAGCTCAGATGGGCATTCTCGATCACTATTCCCATGATTCTCATCCTTCATCACAGATGAGGCCAATCCCCGGCCAAAACAACAGCCTCCTACACGCCCCCGACCTCATCTCAATATGCAAAGCACGCCAACCATCTCCGACATGATCGAGGGGGTAAGAGCCGATCTCGTTGTCTTTCCTCTCTCATCGAGTACAGTGTAGTTCTTCGCTCTGACGGGAATGATCTATGCAGGACCTAGTGGCCCAAGTTCCCTCCTCGATGCATCTCCTGGACCCAGCAGACCAGAAAGGCTATCAATGTCTCGGGTTTTGATATTGGCCTTGTGCGAAGACGTCCTCCACCCGGCGCTGCACCGAAGGCCATTGAGAAACATGAGTGACCACAGTATCCGGGTCTCGTAGTTCACGTATCTAAAACATCTCCCCGCCTCCTCCCCAACTTCGGTAAGTAACTGCACCGTAAGCAGATAATCTTTGTGCGACGCACTTGGCGTCCGGACGTGGCTAGAGCTGAAGGGGAAAACGCTGACGCCCGCTCATCTGGAACCTCATCCCCGGTGGCTGCCCGCATCTTCCGTGCAACGTCGATATATTGGTCCAACTGGCTGGTTCGCGGAGCGAAAGTGCGCGCTGTCGCACAAGAGTGAAATCGTTTCTGTGCCCTCCAGTCAGCCGGTTCGGTGTATTTTAAGAAGTGAGGCCGTTCGATCTTGAGACACAAGGAGAGGACAGGCCTGGCTGGAGGAGGCTTCCCCCTATTATTCGGCCACTCAACGCCCCTGGCGACTTGAGTCAACGGTTGTAGATCCAGCGACACAGGCGACACTGGTTGATCTGTGGTCTGCTACCATGTCACCCCAGAAACACGATGGGCTAGCCAAGTGTGGATGATTGGGTGGAACGGTAGCCTTGCCAAGTCCAGTATGCTTGATACTTCTTGGTTTTGAATAATGTAGACTCGGCCGTTGACCATCAGCCCACATGGAGGCGTGGAGCTTTCGCTGCCGAATCAAATTCCGCCATGAGCCATCACCCCCCTTCGCAACACAAGTGGTCAGCTGCGGGGAAGCGACATGCATCGGATGGGATCCTCGCCAATTTAGCGTCTGGTTCTTGCATCTTGTTGACCAGCTTCCGGCGGTTCGGCTTGTTTCCGCTGGACATGGGTTGCAGTCACGAGTGAATTTTGGGAGGGTTTTCATTTACGGCCGCATCATTGTTATGAGCTTCCAGTCGGTTGTTCAATGCTTGCACAGATTGCAAAAGACCTCAAGTTCCCATGATGTACAATCAACGCGATCGGGAGAAGAGGGAGAGAGGGGGGGCTGAGCTCAGCCGTCCGGCTTATGAAATTCGGCCAACTGAACCTAAAGTACTCAGCTGTGCTGGAGGGAGACGAGCGACTACTAGCTCACAATGTCAGCTTCAATGTGGCCTGACGTGAGATGACAGCGCTGACAGTGACGGTCTAAAAAGTCTTCTTTTATGAAGAGCATGGCCTCCTCCGCTCCTGGCTTTTCCGCAGTAAATATTTTGTTCAAAGCTGGAGCAGTCTTCGACAAGATCACAAACAACCTCTGATATCTCCAATATCATACTCACACAGCACAATGTCCGTAATCGAAGGATACCAAGTTGGCGAAATCGCTGCTCAGGCCGCTTTTACCTCTGACATTATTCTGGCCAACGGTATTGATCTCACTACTGCCGTCAGTCAGCAAGAGTTCGCGCGTCGACAGATGGACACTCGGAAGGGCATGTACATCAAGTATGTACCTTACCAGCCTCACAGTGTCACCGCTCAGGCTGTTGTTGGCGGACGCTATCTATTCAACACCTGGGACGATGCCTTAGACTATGACGACTGGACGACGAACGTCTTCGAGACGGGCGACCCACCACAGAAGTTTTGGTCCTCAAACATATTTCAGAAGGTTGACCGTTGGATTTGGCGTGTTTCGGGTGCCTGCCAGTTCTTTTTGCCCGAAACTCATGGTTTCACCCGCTTTCAACGATGGGAGTACGAAGGAGACAATGTCGAGGAAGAATTTCGGGGCGTTTATCCGAGCCTCCGAGAAGCTGCCAAGGCTCGAGGAGCTGCAGGTATCTGGCTTCTCTACCAGCCAGACGCTAAGTTGATTGGAATTCTCACGATTATGAAGAAACCAGAGGTCTTGACCACTGAGTCTGTTCACGAAGCCTTGGAAGAGCTCAAAGCCCAGCCTTCGTTTGGCTCCCTCATACCTTCGACTTTACGCCCTCGCTCTGTATTCGATAATTCAGCCTTGATACTCGCGATGTGGCTTCCAGTTTCTCGTTCGGCAGGCGGTGCTAACCAAGACACTCCTCTGGCACCTGTTCTACCATCAGTCACGGTTTGATTTCGCGTAGAGTATGGATTGATTGAGGCTCTTAGGATTATCAATGAATTGCCCGGGTTCGCCATTGGGAAAGAGATTGGACGTTGGCTATCACTACATACCATTTCGTAGAATTCATGTGCCAAGCTTCCATTCTACGAAGTATCTTGTTCAATCTAGCAAATCTCTAGCAGTCCAAGGGGGCCGCAGTACAGGCCGAGCAGCAAATATGCTCACAGCGATACTCATTGCCCTCGCTGATCATAATGCAACTGCACCTGCCTCCCATGTTCCAGCCCTTGCCACACCAGCAGCAGTTCCAGCACCTGTTCCGTGCTTCGTAGGGGCATGTTTTTAGTGGGCACTGAAGGGCTGAGTGCGATTCAAAACCCTGAGGTGGCGCGTAGGGAGCATTATGGTAGGTTACGTTTTTGCAAGTTCCGCGTCCGGTCGAGGAGATTTTCTTCGGTGCTGAGGCGCAGTAGTGAATTCGAGTGCAAACATGCTCGCATGGGAGTTTGTAGGTTGTTTGGTTGCACATGTTCGGAATATAATGAGTTTTCTGCAGAAAGATATCGGTGATAAGTAAATGGTAGACTTTAGGTTGCTGGGTAGTATGTCATAAAGAAGACACCAGAAACGAATTAGCATACCAGTTAAGTTTCTTTGAAGCGGTCTGAAAATGTACAATGGTTCATCCAGTAGAGCGGAAGCACTTGGTGTAGAACGCGGTCAAGCAAAGAAACGGATTGAGCATTCAGACGAGCCTGGTCTTCTTAAAAGGCAAACTAGATGGCTCAGGCTACCTGCGGTCAAGCACAATGCCACTTATCGTAGTTCTCTTGAAAACACCTTGAAGCACCAACTTCGTAACCGTATGTGGTCCGGCTGTCGAATCGGATAATAGCTGATTCTGCTTCTGCCCTCCATTCTGAAAGAGCCCGAAATCTCTCGGCCAATGTGGCTAGCTAGTGCTTCGGGAAAACACCGTTCTGATGCTGTTTTTATCCAACAGAAGCAAATAGGATGCGGTAATATTGGGAAGAAAACGTGGCATAAAACTGCCAAGTCTCAACTCTTGCATGCTTGGGTGGTGCCTGACTGATTAAGATGACCTGGGAGCTTACGAAAGTTGACGGAGCGATCACCACAGAGGAGGGTGCGCGAGCTATAGCCTGAAACGGGAGGGACGAAGATTCATACGTTATTCGCCCAGGAAACGATATCGAGCTGTCGACATTGTTGCCTGACTATGACTTGCACAATCTGAATGTGTTGGGTTACTGAAAGTGCTTTTACGATGTAACTGGATGGCTTGTGTGGCGCCGTTGGTCGGCGACCTAGATGCCTCGACCAGCTGCTTCGGGCAAGTAAGCCTTTGCAACACGCGAGGGGCTTTGTGTGACAGTTTCTCAGTTCAATATTCTTCCTCATCTAGAATTTCTTTTCGCTGTGTCTTGGCTGGCGTTGGCTGACAAGCCATCGCGTAGCAGCATATGAACAGCTTCTGATACGTGAGCCCCTGAACCCCTGACTCAATCAGCTGCAGAACCACTGATGGTTCCTACCTGACCTCCTAATTCTCATGTTGAGTAAACTAATCCTTGTCAGCTGAGATGTGCCGGATGAAGTGACTCTTTCGAATCCTTGCATCGCTTGAAGCTGGCCTGGCATTTGTCAAGCCCAGCTGCTTGACGCCGAGAGCCCTTTGAACTACCCATTGTTTCCATCTTGACATACAATTTTCATACCATCGAGAACCTCACTCTCGGGTATCTTGAGTGCAGCCTTCACAGGCTCGATGGTAGCAGAATGTGTCAGGACTCTTTCTCATCTTATGACCACACCATCGCAGCACGTTGTTGCCTCTCTGGCACTGGCAGCATGTCCAACGTCCTCCGAGATCCTGCAGGCGACAGGTGCCCGAACTACAGTCTGGTGATACAAGACACCCTGATGTAGCGCAGGGGTTCGAGTAGTCCACAGACTGGGCTTGGTCGTAGAACGAGCAATCGCATGGAATTCCGTTCTTGCCTTCTGAGTCCCAGACCGCGTCGGGGCAAAATTCGTAGTGAACCACATAATCGATAGCCCGGCGACAGGGGGAGACATGATGGTGGTGAAGGTAGTAATAGGTGCACATGATCACGCTTTGGAGCGGCTTTTGTGGGACAGTTTCGTGCTGGCAATCTTGGACACCGAGCAGCCGTTTTTGCGCCACGTTCGTTTACTCGGCCAAATATTGTTTCGGCCCCTGAGTCGTATTCAGGCCGGCTTCCAATGGGTGAGTACGTCGCGAAGACCTTTTACAAAACCTGAATTTTGTTCTTGACGCCTTGAAAAGACGGATTTGAATTTTTGCCTTTGTTTTCCATCAGGCTTACAGTGGCTTGAAGGGTGAAAGAAGTTGCCTCACCTGTAATTATTCTGAATCGTGGCTTCAGTCGTACCTCAACTTGAGACCATGGAGTGGGTTTTGTCAGGTACAATTATTATGTCTGCTCCGCCGTAACTGTTTAGAAGCGTAGTCAGTACGAGCATCGATTCTCGGAGATCGCTCGTGGCATGGGGAAGACGCTTGGTTTTATATCTTAATTCAATCATAGTATGGTTTCCTTGATACAAAGAAGGCTCAGTTGATTCTGTGAACCCTGAGAATCGGCAACACTACAACATGAATACATTCCGACATCCCATGCTCCGGTGTATGGCGAGGTGTTCCAGCTGAAGGCCATCCCGAGTCTGTGATCACGATCCGGAGCCCGATCTCCTTCCTCAAGCCGTCACAACCATGCTCGGGTGAGCCACGCTGTTGACATCTGGTTGGCTTCGATAATTGGCCGCCATTGTCAAACTGAATGATGGTCTCCCATGCCGGCTCTGAGAGGGCGACAGAAGCACGTGGCGTTCGCATGTTCGTGGATACTGTCTGTGTCAACACACCCGTATTCTTACATCCCCCGAGTCAAAACCACATGGCCGAGACATGGATACACAGGAATAAGACATCTGGCTCCGCTACCTCCGCTTCCTCGGCTGAGCTTGAGAGTGGAAATCTCATGAAATCACATGGCTTGTGAGAGCACCGTTCCAGAGTGGCCACTTGCGAAGAATACTGAGGCTAAAAATGTCAAAAGAAGAGCAATCGAATGAAGTGATGGAACCCAATGTAAAACTCTACTAGGCTTCTGGAAGGCGACACAGAGTGTATATAGCTCCGGATCGCTGTTCGTCCGACAATGCTTGTGCTCCTTACCGGTCTTAGGGGAATGAGGTAGACCCGTTCCATGCCTTTCACGACACTGTTGACGGATATCTTCGAGGTCGTCGTGAAAGGTAGAGTGGCTGCTTTGTCACATGTTTCTTCACCTGGTAGATTTTTAACTTCTTCCGTCGATGTCGATGTTCGAGCGCATGAATGCAGGAGGCCCTTCCGCAGTGCTAACCAGTATGTCTGATACAAATCACTCCAACGATGACAATATTATTTCGAAGATTTTCGCTATTGGCCATCAGCTAATTTCAAAGGGCGAGAATGACGGGCTATGCAGTCAAACCGACACTACTGCACTGCTGAAATACTGAACAGGTGGCTTCCTACCAGACGATTGAGCTTTGAAAGATGCGCTTTCGGTACTGGTACCACAGATGCCATTGCATGTCGATTTCGTACACAGAGCCATTTATAGCCCATGCGGAAAGTAGCTGAACCGCATTCGTGATACGCACGTGCCGATATCCATCAATGCGGAATGGGACCATGCCGAGCATGTTTTTACGCAGCTATGCACTGTCATCTGTCCTTCGGACGCAATTCAAGCCTAACTGACTCATCGGCGTCCAGGAGGAGCAGTAGTCAGCCGACATAGATTCTGCTTCGTGGCACCTCACGGGTATCTTTGTTCTCGTCGTTCGTCCAATCTCGCAAGGTTGACTGACGTGAACCACTGCTGATGAGCGACTTCGCTGGTGGTCGCTGGCCCGGTAGGCTCCGAGGTGGCTAGACAGCACTACGCATAGCATACCTATGGCTTCCTAATTGGGATTGGAGATTGTGCAAAGGGGCTTCGCTATAAGTTCGTTCATCGTATCGATAAACGGGCTCGAATTTGGAGGCTGTCCAGGCCGACTCCCGGCTGACAGCAGCACGGTTCTTGCCATTGATCACGTCATTTCACGCAGAAGCTGACAGATCCGGGCCAGGTGGTTGAGTGGGTTCAGGGGTTTGAACAATCGTCCGTGCATGAATGATCTGGACACCTGTGAGCCTGCTACTAGGCTGATGCTACGATTTTGCTACTGATTCCAGCCAACAAGGCTGAAACACGCAAAACTTGGTAGCAAAAGCCATTTATTGGTGAGTTTGAATTGCACCATGCACTGCGATGACAGGTTGAAGCGTCAAGCTGATCGTTGGTCTGCAAGGATGACGCTTCGCCAATTCCCAGCGCCCGACACAGGTCGTTCGGAATGGAGTCAAGCTTGAGCATAGAAAAGACTCGTTGACACGGATCAGCAGCTCGCCAGGGCTCGTGCATGGTCATGTCACAGAGACTGGCCAGCACCAATCTATGCCGGCGCATATGCGGGCGAACCGGCGGATGATGGAGAGGACAAAGCCGACGGCTTGAGGAGGTACTCAAATATGGCGTCGAGAGGCTACTAAAAGAGGATGCAGCTGCATGATCTTGCAGCAGTTGAAACCTTCTGACAAGCAGGAAGTACACTAGGAGTTGACATGCAGCGTGCATGCGTCGATCCCGCAAACCGCAGGCCAACTGTTAGTTCCAAAGCGAGCGGTGGCTTGGTCCCCATGCAAAGTATCTTGTTTCCGCGAACGCAACATGCGACACACTGGCTAAACAGACGCCATGCGATTGTCTTTTGCGCACCTTGAGAGGTAGTCCTGGTAGGGTCAGTAGGCGATTCAGTGCTGGTCAAAGGCCGAGGGGTGACAAATTCGGACCATGATCCGGCAGTTGGGGGACTACCCCGAACGCAAGTCTAGGGCTGGCTATTTTCTGGGAAAGAATACGAGCGGCATCAACGCAAATACCGGCCTTGAGGACTCTGAGCGAGCATACCCACAATAAAGCGTCATCCACTAGCACTGGTTGGGGTTAGAGATTTAGCAAAGGATATGCCCGACGGACATGCTATGGATGTTCACGAGCTACAACTCGATCTTTGTAGTCCTTGGCCTTCTGTCTTGCGTACTGCTAGAGGCCTTGGGCGAAAACCCAGCGGAGACCAGGCCTACACCTCCACTCCAAAGCCTGTGTGGCTGGACCTATTGAAGCTGCTGCTTGCCAAACAAACAGCAGCCGCCGACAAATACGCCACAAGTCATTTTATTTACGCCGCCAACCCCATACCTCAGCTGTCACTATGCGGCAAGGGAGAGAGGGTAAAGAAATCCTCGAAGGGAGAAAGATGCGAGCCATGTGCGACATCACGTGGGGCGGGCCGAAAACGGGCGGGATGAAGTAGTGGAATTCAAGTTGACAGCTATGCCGCTGCCACATGCCTCGAGAGCCTGTCAGATGACATTTTCTTTTACCGTATCCACGTCAAACTTTATTATATATCATGTCATAATTAGACATGTGCAAACAATCAAAGACATTCTGGTGATTCACGCTTGTACCTATGCCTATCCCTGGGATGTATATATGACAGTCAGGTCTCACATTTCGCCGGCAACAAAAGATTATGATCATGTTGGTGGGAGATACTATGTACTCAGGCGAATCCAGCGGGGATCCTATGATCACCCTACCCATGTTCCAATCACGCCGATAGGAAAGTGGTGGGTGGACGCCAAGTTCGCTCCCCCGCCTGCGCGACATTCTCAGGCCAGTATTGAAACTCTTTGACCACATTGACGTTGCATCATAGTCCCACATGAGCGGACTGGCCAGTACCTGTGAATGGAACGCAATACCTCCAATGCTTCCACCCCTGAGGACTCCCATCAATTTACTGGGTCGCTTAAAAGGCTCGCTCGTTGGATTATCTGTCGGGGTGAGACTTCAGTCAACGGTGACAGACTGGCGTATGCACGCTCAGCGAGCCTCCCTGCGATCGTGCCCACAAATCTTTTCATTCAACAGGCCTGCGCCGTGGAGAGTATGGCGACGACGCAGAAAGCCAGAGGGGCGCCGGGTCATATAACGGCTTGGCGGACACCTGAGTTCGCCCGAGACGAGCTCGGCCCGAAACGAGGAAAAGGTCGTGGTTGTCATGGTGGATTGTCAACCAGCTCATAAGGGGAACAAAGGGGGTCGCTAGTCTACTCAAGTAATGGCGCGGAAGCTTCATTTCCACGAGCCACTGTTGAGATGAGATGCGAGCGGAAACCTTCCTCGCTCTCGCTCCTGCTCCGCAAACGATCATATGGCCTACAAAGCTGAAAGTAGACAGACTTGACGAGGACCGAGAATTGGCGTCTGTCGGACTGCTCTCCTAAGCCGCGGCTGTCTCGAGTCTTCGCCCCTGACAGCCATGCTCTGACTCGTCTGTTGAGGAACAAACCTGATTGACGCTCATACGCAATGCTGCAGCTCCATTCGAATAAGAAGTGATGCTGATGACTCGCAGCTGCTCTTGTCACACTCATCTTCTTCTGATAGGAAGGCACATGCCAACGGAAGCGTCCAGAGCCTGTCAAACTCGAAAGGGCGAGAGAGCCCACGTGAAGCGAACACTTTTCCAGACGTGGCAGCTCAACACTGGCCGTGCAGATGCAGATCAGCAGTCCAAACACCTCATCCTTGAGTTGAGCCCCTACGCAAGACAAAAGCACCCCCTTTCTGTGCGCCTCATCGTGTGGTCTGGCGCTCGGAGGCGTATTAAGGTCCGACGTTGCCGCCAATGGGAGGCCGGAATAGCCAAAATGATTCGAAATTGCAGAACCATCAAACAAGTTCATGATAGTCTCGTGGGGGGTATCACTGATAACAGAAGATCTTACAGACGAACAGCCAGTTGGTCATCGATGTAGGACTCACACGATGAGGAGGTTGACTTCAATCAAGGCACGCAACATCTAGCGCCCGTCCAGCCATCAAGGGAGACGTGGCATCGCAGCAGCGTGACGCGTAATGAAAATCTTTGGAAAAGTGCCCAGGCATCAGCTTGCCATCAACCTTGATTGCTTCAGCTGATGTGGTCGAACTTGTTGCTCTACCCACATGAGTAGCGAGACATGGAGATGCAGCTCGAGTCACAATGCAACCATCTCCTCGTAGCGAAACAAAAAGAACTCAGTACCAACGCTTGAGCAATATGAATGTATGAACACCCGGCGATCATAACAGTACCTAACATCTCATGCCCCGAGTGCCATAGGTGAAGGCAATGTGTCCCCTTCCAGTGCCCCTGGGATCGGAACACTCATCCAACCATGCCTTCCTTTTCCCGTTTGCAGTCAAGCGTTTGGACCTTGTGCCACGCCACTCTATTCCGCGGCCGCTCTCGCAACACCCCATGTCTGTCACCACAAATAGGGATTAGATCAAAGCATACCACCGTGCGCCTGCCGTTGGTGATGCTCTTGACCGACAGTGCAAGCCAAGCTTCAGTCTCGCCTGGAGCTCCCAGATAGGTTTCATCGACCGCGTTAGGTCACAGCCCGGATGGAAGACTCACAACGAAGTGAGTCGGTCGCCAGAGCCGAGAATTATGATGACGATGCCCTGCCATTCGGAACCCTCTCCATATTGATACGACACAAAGACGATTGGAGGCCAAGCCGGAGAGGGCCTTAGGAGAAAGCACAACCCAGCGCCAGGGGAGTCAGTCCACAACACCATCAGGCGAGATGACCCTCTGCAGCCCAGTGAAGACCAAAGACACCCCTGGAAAGGGAGGGGGTCATCGCCCGGGCGGGCCAGCTGGAGCTGCCCTCCACTCCTAGCACACAATATCCCCGCCGGGTTATGGCGTCGCACCACAGCTTTGTCTGGTACATACCATTGTGTCTTTTCATGACACCAGGGCCCCATCAGCCGACTCATTAGCGATCACGCAAAGTGGACAGGAGTCCGGCAGTCAGTCCTGTCAACCCTCTGCAAGGTCCAATCACAATACGGAGGCATGGGGAAAGACTCGGTAGCTTTTCCAGGGAGATGTTGTCAGGCGCCTCCAATCGCGCCCCTCTCTCAGAGACAGCAGGGAGATTCACCGGTCTCCCTAGGGTATGAGTGCCCACAAGGCGCTACCAAACATTGACAAGTCCGTCGGCAGCCTGGTGAACAGACTCGTTCTTATAGGCTGTCACACTGGGCAACCCCCGCCCCCTCCGCGCATATGTCAAGTCTGCAAGGTCAGAGCTCGCATGCAGGAGCTTGATGCAAGTAGCTGGAGTGAACGTATGGAGGGGAGAAGTGGAGGGGGGTGGGTTTCTTCAGCAGGCAGGGGATGCACATCATCACGTCGCCCACAGTCCACACCCATTCTGTGGAAAGCCCACCAATCGGTGAGTACTCTGGGCTCCTTGTCGGCAGTCAATGGCGAGGAAAGGTCCGAGAACCGATTTCTATGGACTCGAGGCGGGTTCATTTCTCTCTGATGTTATTTGATGGTCATTGTTGAGAGACCTTCCAGGCAGGGCTTCGTGGAACATGACAACCTTGGCACAATTACGGTTGCCGTCTCCGAGCCTGCTATATGCACTTGACGGCAGTATCTCGCTTCATTGTATCTGTCAGATCTCGGGTATGACATGCCGTAAGCCTGCCTGAAACGAGGGCCGTCCCGCCTGTCATGGTCTGGATATAGATGCACACAGGCGCCCAGAACGGCATGAAGCGACATCATTCATCTGCTAAGACTGAGCCCAAGAATCTGACAGCATTTATATGTGCAACAATGCGCCAATTGCAAGAAAGTACATGTCCACAAACCCATTTTTCAGCGCGACTGTATTTCTCAAGCGTCCTCCGCCATATGTGCATTTTACTAAGTTAATCATTTCGTACCTGTTGGATACAGGGGGGAAGCCTCGTCGTTGCTTTGAGGAAAGAGGCATTGAAAGCGAGACAAAATAGAGAGAGAGAGAGCAAAAGTAGAGTAGCTAAAGAAAGGAGCACCATCATTCCCCATCACTATCCTCGAGGACAAATGCAGCTGAACCGGCCGTATACTTAAGTGTAGGGTATACGTCCGTGGGTACCACGGGGAAGATTCGGTCAACTGGGTCATCGCCGTAGGCAGTCTGCCAAGGAACAGACATACTCGTAGGGATGGACCAGCCCAATTTGGAATTCCGCAGCCACAGTCTGACAAGGTGACGTGTGTGTAATTCAGTGTCTAAATATGCGTCCCGACTGTGCAAGAGCGCCCAGTTATTGATGAGGATGATATCTCCAGGCTGAGCTTCAATGCGGACTCGATTTCTGTGACAGGCTGCTTTCAAGGCGTCGAGTGCTGCCCTCTGACCAAAGCTCAGATCTGGGACCAGCGCCTTATCTGAGCCACGGGGCGAGGACTGGGGTCCTAACCGAGCTGGGTCAACGCTGACCAGTAGTCGTCCCTGATGGAACGTTAAGAGAGGCGCCTGGATGTATCGACAGGGAGCTGCAGGCCATTCTGGTTCCAATAATGATCTGACCACGCAGGTAGTTCGGGCCTGTCTTTTAGAAATTTGGATCGGCCAATTGGGTTCCAGCAAGGTCTGAAGAGCGCCTGGGCAGGAAAGAAGATCGTTGAAGACCGATGACGCTGAAGAGACATATGTATTGCCTCCTTCAGCAGAGCAGCCGCGAACATGAAGAGCGATAATGTCTGTTCCCATGTCTGTGTGAAATGGCAATGAGGCGTTTGAGTGTATTCCATGCCTCTCTTTGCGAGGAACCTTCCATCCCTTGGATTCGGTAATGTGCGACAACATGTGTCCCTGCTTGTTCTGGAGGCCTCTTTGGTCACCTATGTAGGATGTAATGCCTAATAAGACAGTCACACTATCCTCGACAGAGTAGCATGAAGTGGCGCCGCGAAGCACACAGAAGCCAACACCCTCATGGATGGTATGCGCACATTGCTGAAGCTTGTCGACAACGCTCGAAGGCAAGGGGAATCGAGTGTGGTCAATTTCCTCAGGGTCGAGACCTAAGTCTTCACTCATCTGTGGTCAGCGAGACGAACCCGGCCTTCACGACTGAACAGGGCTTACCGAGTAGGTACTCAAGAGCATTGTCAATATGGAGCCTATCTTTCGCTAGATCAATAGTATAGACTGATGGATCAGAAAAGCTGTCCTGGTGCCACGCCAGAGGTCCTCCAATGGGCTTTCGTTCGCGTGTGGGGGAAGTGAGAGCCGAAGAGATCGTCATGTTGATGACGATGGCCTTAGCCTAGTAATTCGAGACTGGTTTCGAAGCACACGACTTGCCACCGGCCGGTCTGAGGCAGAATTCAAGAATGCGATTGAGGTCACTAAGGCCTCAAGAGGAGGTGAAGCAGGAATCCATGCTGAGGGCTCTCTATTTAAACAACTTGGGATGTTCAGGGCCTGGGGAGCGTGGCACACCGATGGATCGATTGTTTCGCCGCGGATGGTTCCCGCACGCCATGATGAGCTATAGCCCTGCAGAGGCGGAAAGAAGCGTTGTATCAAGGTTGCCGGGTACAAGCGAATCGAGGTGAAGGAGGGGGTTTCTCGCCCATTGTGGTGTAGTGGGATAGGACGGATGGGCAGCTGGTGTTCCCCGGCGAAAGATGGCGACAAGATCGCGGAAAAGACCCCCGGCCCTTGTCAGGAGTGACCATCGTCGGAGCTTAGCTCGGGAGGGGATATGCGTGTGTTGTGGCCAGAATCTAAGCTGCTAGAGAGCAGAGGTCGAGGCCCGTCAGGAGAATCGTGGGTACGTGTGACGTGACGGAGCTTCGGAAGATGGGCCTGGCGACTAGGGTGCCATGGTATTTGTGGTCACTGAGCCATGTACAGGATGCGCGCCACTAGGCTTCCTACCAGGGGCATTTGTCCGGACCAGTCCGTCGTCAATGGCTTGTGGACCCGCGTACTTTCGGGTGGCTGAAGTCGGCCAGGTTTAGTAAGTCGTCAGATCAGGATGACAGGCCGATTGACGATACGAAGGTGTCGTCGATATGATTTCGGCTGTTGCGATACGACCAGGATGGGACAAGGTAGGCATTGGAATGATGGGAAGGCCGTTCTTGGCCAACTGTCCGGCCGGCAATTGTCTAACACCATGTGTGGTTGAATTGGTTGTACTGTAGGTACATGATCATTTAGTGACTACATCACGGAAACGGCGGATCTCTTACAGCATTGTAGCTGAGGGCTCGCGGGTTTGGTGACCTAATGGTGGTGATTAGGGATGCCGATGCCAGATCGGAGCGTTTCCCCCACTCCTACCGCGAGGCACAAGGTGGGGCCGTTGGGCCTTGATGGCGTTCTCGCCTCCAAGGGTGATCGTGGTGGCTCCATTTCGGGTTGAGAGAATCTGATGGATGATCTTTCACGCGCTTCCCCAACTTATCGTCTGGGAGCGATAGGTAGATCATCCAAGGTGAGTGAAGACCCCCCACGGGGAATCGGGAGTCAAGGAATTGGCGGCCTAGACCAGGTCGAGGATCGCAGTGCTCTCTTGGGCTCCCGTGTCCCAGACCGACCACTGACTCGAACGAGTTCTCAATGCCGATGCTTTGATCCTGCAGGATGGGCATGTATATGAAGAAACTTAAACATGGTTTCGGGTGCGCCAACACTAGGGCCGGGCTAGCAGCCGATTGGGACCATGTACTCCTCTCGGTGAGCCCGCAAGAGGGACTGATGATAGTTAGAGTTTCAATGGTATCCATATGGCCTGTCAGATAACCCCTTCTGCCCCTGCATTGACAAGCTTGGCAGCCCACGCTCCATCCAGCGGCAGTCCAAGCCAGGTCGGTCACCAGTACATCAAATTTGTCTGACGCGTACAGCGAGCGAGCGCGCTTCTAGGCTCTGTGCGCGGCACCCAACAGCGCGAAGAGGGCTGATGGCTCGAGGCTACAGATAACGCGGAGGACGACTATTTGCTCGGCCCTTGTTGACTATTTGTTCTGCCCGACAGGGGTAAAGCCACAATAGACAAGGGTCAAGCCACAAACACAGCCCCACTACTGGAATTAGCTGTGGCACCTATGTACTTATTCTCGTCTCTTGTATACTCGAGTCTCTCGATGAGTTCCGAGCTATATCCGGCTGACAAAGCAACGCAGGCAGCCCCCTAAGGCTCTACACTTACCCTATCTTCCACCACATTATCAATACCCTCGAACTTAACAACAACAACAATAACAACACCACCACCACCACTACTACCACTAAATACGCCTATTTTAAGCCCTCCAGATATCGCTAACGCCTCATTTTATCGTTAAAAGAAGTCTCTCCGATACCTCATTTACCGATAGACTTACCGGCCAGCACCGAGGCCGCTACCGAGCATCGCCTTCCTCCAAAATCAACTACCCGTCCCGAGGAACCCTCGAGCAGGAGGCAGATAGAATCAGGAGGGAGGCCTTAGCGCGTCGCCTGCTTCGCTATTCGAGCGACTCAAAGGTAGGTACAAGGGACGAGGAAAGGTACATAGCAGCCACAGCCAATTCCAGTAGTGGGGTTGTATTTGTGGCTTGACCCTTGTCTAGTGTGATTTTACCCCTGCCGGGCAGAGCAAATAGTCAACAAGGGCCGAGCAAATAGTCGTTCTCCACCAAATAGCACTGTTTGCTTTGATGTCTTAGGGTTGATGAATGCAATCAGGTCGAACGTGGCTAGGTTATCTTGCGCATTATCCTACAGAGAAACCCCGCGACTCCAAGCCTCGAATCGTGACAAGTCATCTGGCAACCTGATCAGGCGAGCCACAGCCTGTATGAGAGGTGCGAGCTGCGAAGACCTACAAGTCAGGACCAAACATGTCGGCCGGCTTGCTACGAGCACGTCGACGGGCGTCAAATACCGAAGCTGAGAAGGGAGGGCAGCGTGGTGATTGGTGTTCGAATGCAGGGCGCAAGGCGACAGCGGGCGGGGATGGAGACTCAGGGTCCGGCCGAGCATCCGGGACGCGTGGTCGTATACGGGATGGGGATTCCCAGCCTCAGAAACAGCTAGGTCGGGTTGAGGCTAGATCAGGGGCGTGAAGCTTTTTCTGTTTGTCGACATGAGTAAAGCACGCACAACACGGAGGCCCAGCGAAGAAGAGGCTCTGGTGGTGCCGGGTGCAGCCGATCGCCAGGCTAGTGAAGCTTGACTGTGCGCATAGAAAATACAACGCAGGCACCAGCAAAAAGCAAGGGGGAAGGGGCCAGCGGGCTGGTCGGTCAGGTACGAAGACCTCGTTCTGGCTTGGACCATAGCAAAGGCCCGAGCTTCTCGTGTCTTACCTAAGGCACAAATTTCTATTCTAGCCAATGATGAGAAACGATTGTTGATTGCTGCTGCCAAGAGATTGCTTGATTTAAGCCCTGCGATTCCCGGCCCCGGCAGGAACAAGGGGGGGGGGCAGGGGAGCAGGGGAGCAGGAGGGCAGGGGCCTGGTAGTCTACCATGTAGGAAAGGAAGGGAATGTACGATCCAGGCCCTGAACGGCTGGTCTTCTTATCAGTCGTCGCTCCTGGCGGCGGAATACGAGGGCAGGATAGGATGGCCCATTGTAGGCAACAACCATAGTTTTCCTTCGAGCGCAATGCTCCTGGCCCCCCCGGTCCATGGCCTGTCCATGCACTAACCCCCACCTGCACCCGCCCTCTCCTGGCTCTGTGCCTGCCTCCTTTTCCCAAAAGCAGCAGTCCAGGCACCCATTTGACGATATCCGTCTTGTTCTCCTGCTCCCCCTTTTGCTGCCGCCTTTCCGCCTTCCGTGAGCCGATTGAGACTTCCCTGAACTCTCTCTCTCTCTCTCTATCTCTCTCCCCATACCCACACACCATCTTCTTGGTCTCCCGTCGCACCGGCTCGCAGCTGTCTGGCTTTTTCGCCGCCCATCCTCCTGACCTCGATCCTGTATTTGTGTCGACCGGTCGTATTTCATCATTAGCTACCTTCATCGCTACTCATCTTTTGGTTCTCCCATCTCCACGTCCCGTGTTCCACGCCGCGTCGATATTCCCTGATCCTTGACTGCTTATCTAAGGAGGAAAGCCAAGCCCATCAAGTGGACTCGGACCGTCACCACCCCGTCAGATCAACAAGAATAAGCCAACAAACAATCCCATCTGCTCCCAGCACGGCCTTTGCGTTCACAGCATTCTGCGCCCTGGACGTACATTTCGCCCTTCCTTGCACACAACGTGCCTCGAGCTTCTCTGGGCTCCGCGAGAACAACTCCATTACCACAATTTATCTCGGCAATCTTGCCTTGAATACGACCGTCTCATTTCGGAACATTCAGTTTTCGCCACATCCTGCACCTGCAGCTCATTGACCTTATCAGCAACACGTCCCCAAACCCCAACAACCCTGCCAGCGAGCGAGACGGGCCTCCTCATCTCAGCTTGCTCACGTACCCGTGCTTCTCAGTAGCCCAGCCACATCTCCGTGTCTCCATTTTGCTGCGATCGGCGCGCGCAAAAAAAAAAATCCCGGCACTCTCCTTTCTCCTCAATACCATCATCTCGATAGCGTGGCACCAGTCCCAATCGCGTGTCATCGACGTACCCATCCGGTCGCGAACGCTGCGTTAGTGCATCTCCCCTGGAGCACTGAAAAAAGAACCTACAACCCTGGACCAGCCAGCCAACCAGCCAGCCAGCCGCTCTCTTGCAGCAGCCAATCCCTCGCAGCACAGCCCACTTTCTTCTTCTCCCGCGCCGCTGAGGCCCTCCCATCCTGTCATTCGCGCAACCTCGTTCCGCTGTCACTCACCTTCTCCTTCACTCACCTCACCTCTCACTTCCCTCCCTTTCCACTCGAGCGCCGTGCACTTTTGACGCCAACGTCTCGAGAGCGCCAGTAGCGGGATTGCTCCTGCCATTTGCTTCCATCCTCACTCGACTGCCCGCCTCTGCATCATCTTCTCACAAGCAAGCCGTATACCGCGCCTTGGCTTGTTCAACCTCCGGGTGCTGCTCCGATCCGCCCTCCACTCTGGACTTCTTGGCCCGCTGCTTTTGAGACTTCACCCTCCGTCGCCGCCATGTCGTCCTCCCGCCCGTCTTCCCCGGCTCAGGTCCTCCCCTTGACGGAGAAGCCTGCAAGCGCGAGTTACTCATTACACCCGGCCTTCTACATCGGGTACGTCGTCACCGTCGGTGCTGTCGCCTCACATGTGTTGCCCGCTAACCGGTCCCAGCGCCTGGATTTTCTTCTCAAACTCGACGATCCTGTTCAACAAATGGCTTCTTGACACCGCAGGCTTCAGTAAGTTCCCTTGGCTCTGTATGTTGAATCTTCGCTAACCAAGTTGCAGAATATCGTACGTTTCCATGAGCGTTCATCGCCGCGGATTTTTGCTCACATGCTAACTCTTCGCAGCTGTCATTCTTACTTGCTGGCATCTCGTTTTTGCCACTGTCGCAACACAGATTCTTGCTCGCACGACGACTCTTCTCGACAACCGCCACCAGGTCAAGATGACTGGCCGCACATATCTCCGCGCCGTTGTGCCCATCGGCTTGTTATACTCTGGATCTCTCGTCTGCTCGAACTTGGTCTACATGTATCTCTCCGTCGCCTTCATCCAGATGCTCAAGGCCGGTGCCCCCGTGGCTGTTCTTTTCGCATCCTGGGCTTTTGGCGTTGCCGATCCTGACCTGAACACGCTCTACAACATTCTCTTCATCGTGGCCGGCGTTGCTCTTGCCTCTCTGGGAGAGATTGAGTTCTCCATCGTCGGCTTCATGTTCCAGATCGCCGGCATTGTCTTCGAGGCCGTCCGTCTCGTCATGATCCAGGTCCTGCTGAAGGGTGACGAGTCTGCGCAGAAGATGGATCCTCTGGTCAGCCTTTACTACTATGCTCCCGTCTGCGCTGTCACCAACTTTTTCGTCGCCGCCATTGCCGAGTTCCACCGATTTGAATACGCCGATTTCGAGAAGACCGGCTTCATGATTCTCATCCTCAACGCCAGCGTGGCTTTTGGCCTCAACGTCGCCAGTGTCTTCCTCATCGGCAAGACGTCTTCACTCGTCATGACCCTCACCGGAATTTTGAAGAACATTCTTCTCATTGGTGTTTCCGTTCTCATCTGGAACACCTCTGTTTCTGCCATGCAGTGCTTCGGCTACCTTCTCGCCCTCTTCGGCCTCGTCATTTACTCTACCGGCTTTGACCAACTGAAGACGCACGCTGCCAACACATGGATCTGGGCTCGCAATGCCGCTACGCAAGGGGGCGATGACGGCCGTCTCTCGCCGCTCGTCCGCCGCACGCTTGTCATTGCCGTTGTCGCCTTCGTTTTCGTCGCCCTTGTCATGGGCTACATGTACGGCGGCTCGCGCGACTTCCTCGTAGCTGGCGCTGCCGCGGCCCAAGACGGAGCTGGTGGACAGTAGACGGCAGGTCGGAAACAATTTAGACATTTACAAGTGGGGTTCGGATTATGAATGGCAGCAAACCTGCTCGTCCTCGGGCTGGAGCGGGGAGGCGCCTCGTGAAATTTTTTTTTGCTTATGAATACGGCAACAGCATGGAGTTTTTCGACGCAGACGTAAAAGTCTGAGTACGGCACGGGGTTCTCTTTCCAGGGCTTTGGCGCTGTTTGGACAGTTGGGTGGTCGGGGGTGTTTTCTGAATAATGTGCAATTGTAATCATGTAGACTTGCCACATGGCAATTGGTTCAAGACGAATGAGGACTGACGTCGCTGTTATCATGTTATCTTGCTTCAGAACTGTATGACGTGTTACATGAGGTCAAGGAGCTCAAAGGACAGACGAGCAAGGGTAGCTTGGACAAGTGTCATCATAACAATAATTCTGCAGCTAGCCCTCATGTTCATCTTGCCCATAAACCGAGGGGAACTTCGCGTGAGGCCCAAACAACAGTCCCTAAGTACTAAACACACCCAAAGTCCTGCAGACTCGTGAAGACCAAAAAAAAAAAAAAAAAAAAGAGAAGCCCGACGGACGACTGAATGACTACCGGCTCCGATCCCGCCGGTCACGGTCCCGACGCGGCGTGGGGCTCCTGTCCCTCCGGCTCCGCCTGTCGCGGTCTCGATCCCTGTCACGATCCCTATCGCGGTCGCGGTCACGGTCCCGATCGTCACGATCCCGGTCTCGATCTCGATCCCGGTCGCGACTCCTATCTCTGCGCACGCGGTCCCTATCTCTCGAGCGGCTGGGGCTGCGACTCCGGCGTCTGTCCCGGTCTCGATCCCGGTCTCGGTCCCGGTCTCGGTCCCTGTCGCGATCGTCCCTCTTCACCGGCATATCGTGCGGCCTCTCTCTGTCGCGGCCGGGGGGCACATAGCGGTCAATCTCTTCGAGGTCGCGCTTGCGCTTGGCGTCGGGGGAGCGCATGTCGTCGGCGGCGCTGACGCCGGCGCCCGAGGCGCGCTTGTCGTCGATGCCGGGGATGGGCATGCCCTTCTCGCGGGCCTCGCGCTGGGCGGCGAGGTAAGCCTTGGCCTCCTTCTCGCGCTTGCGCACCTCGTCCATCTTGGTGTGCGACGCGCGGTCGCCGGGCGGGTCCGTGTTGCGGTACGGCGGCGGGTTGTGGCGCGGCGGCGGCGGCGGCGAACGGTCGCGCCGCGGGCTGCGCGAGCGGTATCTATCGCGGCGGGGACGGGAGCGTGAGCGACTCCGTCTGTCGCGGTCGCGGCGGGGCCGAGAGCGGGATCTGTCGCGGCGCGAGCGGGAGCGTGACCTGTCGCGGTCTCGACGGTCATAGCGTGCGCGGGAGCGAGAGCGGGTGCGGTCGCGACGGGGACGAGAGCGGGACCGGGACCGGGAGCGAGAACGACGCGTGCGGGAGCGGCTTCGTCTGTCGTGGCGGTCGAAGCGGGAGCGGGATCGACTTCTCTCGCGGCGACGGGAACGCGAACGGTCGCGTCGGTCTGTTCTGTCACGGGAGCGAGAACGGTCCCGGCGTCGGCGGTCGTACTCGTGGCGCGAGCGTTGTCTAGATGAATCTTCGCGTCGGGCGTCCCTCTCTCTCTCTCGATCTCTGCCTCCGTCTCTGTCTCTGTCTCTGTCTCTGTCCTTCTCCGTGTCATCACGAGCCACCGTCTTTGACTGGCCTCGGCTCGCCGGTCGCTCCTCCTTGGCGTCTGTGGGCTTAGGCGTAGCAGACTGGCTTGCGTCTCCTTCGGGTTTGACCATGGCCGAAGATGCTCTCCGGTCGGACACCATGGGCGAACCGCGAGAGCTTTCTTTCTGCAGAGGCTTGATAGCGGAGGCTGGTGCCATCCTTCTAGGGGGCGGCGCCAGCGCTTCGTCGATTTCCATTTCGACCTTGACAGAGGAGTTGCGGTTGCTCTCGCGAAGCAGGTCGGCCAGTGCGTCCTGTTCGAGGCGCTCCAGCTGCTCCTTGGACAGGTTTTCTCTCGCCTGCTTCGTCTGTTCCTCTCTCTCCTGTCGTCGCCGCTCTCGGTCCTCGCGATCGCGCCTCTCCTGGCTCCTGTCGCGGCTCCGGCTCCTGTCGCGGCGGCGGTCTCTGTTTCGACTGCGGCTCCTCGACTTGTGGCGGGCCGGGTCGCGGGCGCGTTCCTCGTCGCGCTTGCGTCTCCGCTCGTCTCTCTCCTTCTCGCGTTCGGCTTCGGCTTTCTCTCGGGCCGCACGGCGCGCGTCACGCTCCTCCTTGCGCTTGGCTTCTTCCTTTTCCCGCTCGCGCTCGATCTTCTTCCTCTCCTCGCGCGCAATCTTCCTCTTGCCCTCCTCGATGGCGGCCTCGAGCTTGCGCAGATTCTCGCGCTCCTGCTCGCGGGCGGCGCGGCGGTCGAGCGTGTCCTGGTGGTACTCGTCGTCGGTGCGGGCGCCGCGGGCCTGCTCGGCGGCGGCCTCGTCGTCGCCAATGTCGGCGCGGCGCAGCTGGCGGATGCGGTCCTCGATGGCGTCCTTGTCGATGAGGCGCGCGATGACGGCCTCGGCGTGGTGGTAGACGCCGGAGCGCTCGAGGGCGCCGTCGATGAGGGCGGCGGCCTTGCCGCGGTCGAGCGTCAGCAGCTGGCCGGGGTTGCGCTCGACCTCGAGCTCGGCGACGCGCAGGATGTCCTTGGTGACCTGGGCCTGGTAGTCGCTCGCTTCGAACTTGTCCCAGATCTCCTTGCGCATGGCGTCGTAGCCGCCCTTCTTCTTGAAGCTGTGGGCGAGCGACTCTATGGCTGCGCGCGTCGCCGACGGCAGGGGCAGGTCGGCGGCTTTGAAGTTGCGGGCGGGTGCTGGAGGTTGCTGTTGCTGCTGCTGCTGCTGCTGCTGCTGCTGCTGCTGCTGCTGCTGCTGTTGCTGCTGAAGGTGGGTGTCGGTGGCAGCAGCAGCAGCAGCAGGGGGAGGAGGAGCGGCTGAGGCTGCTGGAGCTGGAGCTGAAGCTGGTGTGTCGGTCGCCATGGGAAGGGCCAGGCTGGTGATGGTAGTGGCCGCAGCCGCAGCCGTGGTGGCCATTGGACGCAGTTGGCCTACAGTCAGGCGTGATGGTCGCCTCTTTTTCAGTCAGTCTCGTGGTTTGTTGGCATGATGAGACAGCTCCGTCACTGCACCGGGCCGGGGATCGAGCTAGGTTCGTTGGTGATGGGATGCAAGTCGGCGTTGATGGATGTGAATGGGGCAAACGCGTGATCGCCGTCTCGTACACGTGCAGTAGCTGTAGGCAGCCAGGGTCGGAGGTTCAGGGGACAGACAGACAGACAGAGAGAGAGACTTTGACGTGATCCATGCGTTGCTGATAGCAGCTCACCGGTCTTATCAGCGGTGGGCCGGCGTGTTCGGTGAGCTCAGGGCAGACATGTACCGCAGGAAAGAGCCACTGGGAAGAGCCACGGGGAAGAGCCACTGGAATTCAGCTGCCATGGGGAGAGCTTCTTGTTGCTCAGAGTCAGACAAACAAAGTCTTCACTCTGCGACATCTTCCTCTCTGTCCGGCTACATCAATGGATCAGGTTCCTGGCGGTATGAGTGCATCTTCTCTGAATTACAAGCAGTCTACAGCACAGCAGCTAAGAGAGGTTTCCGCATCATCACCACAGACAAGATCGCACCACGACGCCATCTGCCTTGCGCCTTGTCGAACACCACTACGCAGAGCCGTCTCGGACCTATGAAACAAATTCTTCCCCGCTGCTTGTCGAGCTCCAAGCATCAAACTGGCAGCGTAAGCTACCTACACGTTTGGTTCCAACCTCTGATCCCGTTCGTCCCAGATCGACAGCCGTTGCGCAACCAGTGTGCCAGTCTCGCCGATCGCGACGCCAGAGTTCCAACATAAACCTCGCCAAAGCTCTCAATCGGCACACGGCGTCAGTCCCTCGCAATGGCGGTCCATCACGGCATCGGTCCATCACAGCGTCACAAAAAAAAATGTTGCAGTCACATTGAAGACTGGAGACGCGTCTTGCAAACCAGTCCTGCCCGTCTCCCAAACCATAGGCGTTCAGCCTCTCCGCCAGAATGGCAAGGCCCGCGTTCGAGTTTGCCAGTATAGTTCGGACGATTCTCTCTGTGACAAGCACCATGTCAATCCATTGCTGCTCCGCTTCCACTGAACAGACCCAGCGATGGAACACTGCAGTCAGCCTTTCCCGCTCCCGCCCCTGAACCTCTCACACACCGGAGGACTTGGGTCTGGCAAGTCAACCAACACCTTCCAGCTTGAACTCAATCAACCTGAACGTCGCCTCACGCGGTTCCCCCATCCATGCCCATCCAGGCACACCCAACATGCATCTACGGTTTGACAGCTGGCGCTACGGCGACGGTAGGCTAGGCATGGGTCTTTGGGGGCCCAGCTGGCCTCCCCCATCATGAGACGAAACCCCCCTCCTTGGCTCAGACCTCGCACGTTTCAGCCCGGGCAACCGGCCTCACAATGGCCCTCGCTGCCCACAGCCTCACGCGCGTCTTCAACGACCCGTTCTATGGTGACACACACTGCGGTTTTTCGTCTCGACTCGCTCGTGAACGCTCCGACCCCTCGCCGCCTGCCGGTAGCGAGTCCTGCCGATGCAACATCAGACGTCAAGCGACTGGGCCGGTCTGGCGCGCCTTGGAGCGTCCCAGTCCGTCCATCTCGTCTGTTTCTTTTCCTTTCCTCTTCCATCACTCTCTTGGTCGTGCGGTTGCTTCTGGTGAAGTGCCTTCTCTCCTTTTTTTTTCTTTTCCCTCTTCGCTTTTTTCACGTCATCGTCAACAGAGTCGTTGGCGCGCCCAGACTGAACAGAACATCCAAGCCTTCTCAGTCTTTCCATTCATTTACTCCTGGACGAGTTTCTTTTCTCTTCTCTATTCGGTTCCGTTTGCTGTACTCGATAGTAGTTCTTCCCGGACAGAGTCCTCGCTTTCTTCATTCTCATACCAAGCTTAATTCTGTTGCTTATCAAGTGAATCTCTTGGCTTGCACACTACGCTTCAGTTCTCATCAAGGCAATACGCATGCAACAAGACCACATGTCCGGCTTCCATGGAATCATAGATCGTATAGACTCCTGAACGCCAGACAGCAAACAAGCTGCTGCTTCTCGGCGGCTCGACGAAACGACGGCTTCATAATACCGTCCACGGCACGAGACGTGGCGACCAGGACACACCATCAAGCCCAGCTGGACCGGCTTCATTTTTCTTCTTCTCCGACTATTCTCTCACACGTTCACCACACCCTCGTTCATCATGAGATTACTGTCGACACTGAGTGCAGCGTGCCTCATGGGCAACGCAGCCAACGCCATCCAATTGGACGTGGACAGCGAACAATCGGTCAAGGACGCAGCGAGCACCATCGCCTTTGGTCTCGTGAGCTTCTACACAGGCAACAACACGGGCGATGTGCCCGGCAACCTCCCAGATCCCTATTTCTGTATGTAGCTCGGAAACAGACTGTGACTATGGATACTGATCAGCACGCAGGGTGGACCGCGGGCGCCATGTTCGGCACGCTTGTCGATTATTGGTTCCTCACGGGCGACGACACGTACAACGCGATCACGACACAGGCCATGGTGCACCAGGCCGGCGACGAGGCCGACTTTATGCCCCTCAACCAGACACGCACCCTCGGCAACGACGACCAGGGCTTCTGGACGCTCTCCGCCATGATGGCCACCGAGGCCGGGTACCCGGACCCGCCCGCAGACCAGCCGCAGTGGCTGGCTCTCGTGCAGGCTTGCTTCAACCAGTGGGCGCAGCGTTGGATCGAGGCGTCCGACTCGTGCGGCGGCGGGCTGCGGTGGCAGATCTTCTCGTTCAACAACGGCTTCAACTACAAAAACTCCATCTCCAACGGCTGCTTCTTCAACATCGCCGCGCGGCTGGCGCGGTACACGGGCAATCAGACGTACGCAGAGTGGGCGGAGCGCGTGTGGGACTGGGAGGTCAAGGCAGGGCTCATCACGGACGACTTCAAGGTGTACGACGGTGTCACTGTCGTCGAGAACAGCCCCGACTGCCCCAAGATTGACCAGAACCAGTGGTCCTACAACGCCGGCATTTACCTGCACGGGGCCGCCGTCATGCACAACGTGACGGGGGACGACAAGTGGCGCGCGCGCACGGTGGGACTCCTCGACGAGACGGAGAAGACATTCTTCCAGAACGGCGTCATGTTCGAGCAGCGGTGCGAGCCTTTCAAACAGTGCAACATTGATCAGAGCAGCTTCAAGGGCTACCTCGCGCGGTGGATGGCGGGCACGGCGCAGGTCGTGCCGGACCTCTTTGACCGCATCATGGGCCTGCTGCGGCCCAACGCGCAGAGCGCGGCGTCGGTCTGCGTCGGCGACCCAGACCAGGGGTTCCCAGGAATCGGCGGCACGGCCTGCGGGCTGGCGTGGCAGCCGCGGGGCCAGTTTGACGGCCTCGTCGGCGTCGGCGAGCAGATGAGCGCCCTGTCGGCTGTCATGTATACACTCGTGCAGAAGGAGAGGACGGCGCCCGTGACGGCGGAGACGGGCGGCACGAGCAAAGGCAACCCGCAAGCGGGCATGGAGCCGCACTCGTGGGAGTTTAAGCCGATACAGCAGGCCGAGCGTGTGGCCGCCGGGTTCCTGACGGTGGGCATCCTGACGTCGCTCATGGCGGGGGTCTTTTTCGTCATGAAGGAGGAGACCAAGTGAGGCTGGCGGCTGGCTGGCTGATGATCGGCCCGTCTGATGAAGTTTGTGTGTTTTTTTCCTCTTCTCTACATGTAATTCGGCGTGGCGTTCTGGTGCGGCTTTGAAAGTCCATGACGGTGGGAGCCCGGGCAAAAGGACGTGGGCTGGGCGGCAGGGGCTGGATCACAATGATGGCTGGAGGTTTAGAAAGCCTACCGATACCCAACGGCTGGAATACCATTATTATCCCTTCCTTTTTCATTGGGAATAGTTCCTCTCGTATTTTTCTTCGTGATGAATCATGCATTGTGGTCGAGCATACACTAGACTGTCGTTTCAAGGCTGTGACTGTACGGATGTGAGTGAAGTTGCAAAACGGAGGTGTAGCGATGGCACATGCAGGGCATTCGAACCCATGGCTGTGCCCCGCCTTTGGCACATGCAGTGGAAGGAAATGGTGGGGTGTGCAAGGGTGGATACACGCAGGCCACAAGACATGGGGATTAAGCCATGGTTCTGAAGGTCACAGTTACTCGAGTGCCAATGCATCGACCGAAGCTTCAATCTCGTACCATCAGAAAAATACATCAACACACAAAAACCACAGCGCCGCGAACATCCATGGAAGCCCAAAAGCGACTCGAGCCGAACAAGTACCCGTAGGGCGGGCGGATGCAGGACTAGCAAGACCCCAGGCGCTTGCGATTGCCTAATGCAGCATGCGTCATCTTTCGGGCCCGTCCACCGAATTGCAGCAGGAGCTCCCCCGATGGAGGGGCTGTTCTTGCCTTCGTTTGGCTGTTGGCGTCCGCCGGCGGTAGGTGGGATGGCACGACTTCCCCGCGGCCAACTCGGGCTCGCCTTCCCTCGGCGTGTGTTATACGATTGTCACGCTCAGTGTATAAGGTACTCGTGGTCTTGCGTCTGTCCTTCAGCTTCTCTTGATCCCTCTCTCTTCCTCCCTCCGTACCTGAGCTACCCTCATTCCACCCCCCGCCCCCCACATCTCGACTGCTGAAGACGCACCAAAGAAGAAAAGAATCAGCAGCCATGTCCTCCAAACATTTTCTCAATGATCCCGCCAAGCTGGTGACTACGGCCCTGCACAGCGTCACCCTGACCAACCCATCTCTCGCGCTCGACACGCCCAACAAGATTGTCTACCGCCGACCCAGCGCCAATGCGTCCCCGCAGGTAGCCGTCATCTCCGGCGGCGGCTCCGGCCACGAGCCCTCGTTCGCCGCCATGGTCGGCCAAGGCCTGCTCTCGGCCGCTGTCGCAGGCACCATCTTCGCCTCGCCCTCGGCCGAGCAGGTCCGCACAGCCATCGCCGGCCGCGTCGACAAGGACAAGGGCGTCCTCGTCACCGTCATGAACTACACCGGCGACGTGCTCAACTTTGGCGTCGCCGTCGAAAAGGCACGCGCCGCCGGCATCGACGTCGAGATGGTCGTCGTCGGCGACGACGTCGGTGTCGGGCGCAAGGCTGCCGGCAAGGTCGGCCGTCGGGGCATCGCCGGCACGGTGCTCGTGCACAAGATGTCCGGCGCCGCGGCCGCCCTCGGCCGCAGCCTGAAGGAGGTGGCGTCCGTCGCGAGGCTCGTCGCTGAGAACCTCGTCTCCGTCGGCGCGAGTCTCGAGCACGTTCATGTGCCTGGCCGCGCCGTCGGGCAGGAGGACGGGCTGGAGGCGAACGAGGTCGAGCTGGGCATGGGCATCCACAACGAGCCTGGGTCTGGTCGCGTCAAGGGCGTTGAGCTCCCCGAGCTCGTGTCCCAGATGCTGAAGCAGCTCCTGGACCAGGGCGACGCCGACCGCGCGTTCCTCCGTGTGAACTCGAACGAGGTTGTGCTGCTCATCAACAACCTTGGCGGCGTCAGCGTGCTCGAGCTTGGCGGCATCACGGCCGAGGTCGCGGTGCAGCTTGAGGGCAGCTACAACATCAAGCCCGTCCGCATCCTCAGCGGCACGTACATGACGAGCCTCAACGGCAACGGCTTCAGCATCTCGCTACTCAACGTGGTCAACACGAACCTTGGCGGACCCAGCATGATCGAGCTGCTGGATCACCCGGCCGAGGCCAACGGCTGGGCGGCGCCCATTGCCAAGGAGACGTGGGAGGCCAAGAACACGGCCACGCGCGAGGATGACGCCGTCAAGGCTCTATCCGCCGAAAAAAGCGGGCTCGAGTATGATGCGTCTGCGGCGGCATCTACCGTCCAGGCGGCGCTGGAGAAGGTCATTGCTGCTGAGCCCGAAATTACGCGGTACGACACTGTCGTCGGCGATGGTGACTGTGGTATCGGTCTGAAGCGTGGAGCGGAAGGTATGTCTTCACGTCTTCGATCCCAAAGCTGACCTTGACACTAACGAATTCAGCCATTCTCGCGCACCTTGCCTCCAACCCGCTGACCGGCGACGCCACGCTGGATATTGCGTCCATCGTCCCCGTCGTGGAGTCTACCATGGACGGTACATCGGGAGCCCTGTACGCCATCTTCCTCAACGCGCTCGTCGGCGCCCTGCGCTCCGCCGGTTCCGGGTCTGCCGATGCCAAGGTCTGGGCCGCCGCTCTGCGCCGCAGCAGTGATGCCATGGGACGCTACACGCCCGCCCGACCCGGTGACAGGACGCTCGTCGACGCTCTGGCGCCGTTTGTCGAGACGCTCGAATCGTCGGGTGACGTCGTCAAGGCGGCGGCGGCAGCTCGCAAGGGCGCAGAGAGCACAAAGGGCATGAAGGCGAGCCTCGGCAGGACAGTATACGTTGGTGGCAGCGGCTTCGAGCAGGTGCCCGACCCGGGCGCGTGGGGTCTTGCCGTCTTCTTTGGCGGGCTGGCTGGCGAGGCGGGCTGGGAGGAGGTGTAATGCACGGTTTGCGGATTTGCTCTGGCGGATTTGGATCTTGGGCTGTAGGATAAGGACAAGCTGTTGGTGAATGCATGGGATCGACCAGCGCACGCGGAGGACATCACTCGACGGGACTTGGATGGTGACAACAAGTGATCGTAAAAAGTCGAGTCTTTTCAACGCCAAAGTCGTAAACGAGAGGCCATCTATGTGGATCCCCACCCTCTGTCTGTTCAAACCGGTCAGACGATTTCCATGCGCGTTTTCAAATCTCGTGGCCCCGGCTGCTGTGCCCCTTCTGGCCGAGACCTTGATCTCACTGGCGGTAGGGCTCGCGGCCCAGGCGGCTGGGCCCGTCCGTATCCTCCGCCATGACGCCGCGGCGCCAGAACCCCCCCAGCCCCCATGCTTGCTATTTCCCGTACGCCCCTCACTCGTTGCATCGACGCGCTCAGCTCAGGAGAACCAGGATAACGCTGTCGCCTCGTAGGAACCTGCAGAATGTCAGTGTCCATGTCCGTGTCGGCGGGGTGACCGTCCGGGCCGTGATGGGTGCAGAGGGGGCGAGCAGGGAGGGAAGGAGACGCACATTTTGCTGATGAACCTGTCCTTGTTGACGGGCCTGCCCTTCTTGCCGTCTGCGGTTCGCGGCGTTTCTGTCCACATTTCCTTCTGTTCTGGTATCAGCTCCTCTCTCTCTCTCTCTCTCTCTCTCTCGTCTCTGGCCACACTCCAATTACGCCGCAACAGAGGCTCTGCAGCGACGATACAGAGAGCCGTAGGGACTGTGACGGGGATTCAGACGAGGGCGGTTACGTACGACGTTCTCGAGGACCCTGTACACGCGCACGTCAGCGTCAATTTTCTCCGGTGCAGGACAACTCCGCGCACGCCTTTCACCACGCGAGGGGGCAAGCAACCCCAGGGTGCGGCGATGAGGCTTCGGGGGAGACACGATGGGGGGGACGCACATGTTGCAGTGCCGGTCAAAGGCCTTGACGCGCGCCAGCAGCTTGCGGTTGTTCCTGATGGAGATGAGGACCTGGGTGTGGGAGCGGACGGCGGTCTGCAGGATCGAGAGGGGCCCGGCGCTGAACTCGTGCTCCTCGAGCTGGGCGATCTCGTACTCGGTGAGCTCGTTGCGGGGCTTGGTGAGGAGCTCTTGGATCTTGGGGTCGGACATTGTGGCGGTGGAGGGGTGGGTGTGTGTGTGTGGGAGGGAGGGAGGAGATTGAGGATGCCGTTTCCGTCGTTGTTTTTGACGGTCGGGAAAAGCTAAGGGGAGGCGTGCGCCGGGTTCTGCGTCTGTAGAATTGTCGGCGTCGACAGAGTCGAGACAGGCGCGGATCGTGGGGTGGTTGTCGCGTGGGGTGTCGTCGTTGGGTGGATGGCGAGGCTCGAGTGGTGGTGGTGGGCAGGCTGCGGCTGCGGGTACGGCATCGAAGAAATTGGGAGGTTTGGAGTGAATCGCAATGCGTGATTGGCTGTGTGCGGAGGAAGCTCGGGTCCACCCCGTTCGGCGTGGAAGATCAAGGGGCCGGCGCATCTACCATGTCCCTCAGGGCGGTGTCCGCTGGAAGTGCAGTGAGTGCAGTGAGTGGAGGGAGGCACCTTGCCTGGCCAGGGGTCCGTGCTCCCTACGGCTGCAGGATCGCCAGCTCGATTTCCCAAGGTCCAACACGAAGGTCCAGAAAGGCTACCCTCGGCCTCACAAATTTGTATGGAAACCCAATTGCCGACTCCTCCTTATACCCCGACATAGCCGATACCCCTCTCCTCCCCTCCCGCCGTCGATGCGCCACCCTGGGTCACCGAGCGCATCCAACTTCCCAGTCTCTCAATGTTTTCCAGAGCCATCGCCCTGCGCGCTGGACCAGCAGCTGCCTCGTGTCGGATTTGCAGCCACAGGAGTTTGAGCATGCCTCTGCGGGCCAAGATCAACAATGTCGGAGGGGCGCGAGCACAGGTGAGCCTACCCGCGGCGGCCAGGCAGCAAAGCGAGCCAGGACGAAAACGCCAATGCTGACGCTTCGTCCCAGATGTCGACAAGAATCAGGCCCGAAGACTTCAAGCCCCTCTCTGAAGATGACCCCGACGATGTCGTCTTCAACAGCGCGTTCGGCGTCCGCTCCATCGAGCTCAACCGCCCCAAGAAGCTCAACTCCCTGAACGCCTCCATGATCCGCAAGATTGTCCCACGCTTGAGCGAGTGGGAAAAGTCCGACATGGTCAACGTCATCCTCATGAAGGGAGCCGGCGAAAAGGCCTTCTGCGCCGGCGGCGACGTGACGGCCCTCGCCCAGTACAACCAGGAGGGACCCGGCGGCTGGAAGAAGAGCGCCGCCTACTTTGAGCTCGAGTACAAGCTCAACCACTACATCTCGACATATACCAAGCCCTACGTCGCCATCATGGACGGCATCACCATGGGCGGCGGCGTTGGCCTCAGCATCCACGCCCCCTTCCGCATCGCCACCGAGAGGACCGTCTTCGCCATGCCCGAGACGACCATTGGCTTCTTCCCTGACGTCGGCGCCTCCTTCTTCCTGCCGAGGATGAACGGCGGCATCGGCACCTACCTCGCCCTGACGAGCGACCGCCTCAAGGGCGTCAACGCCTTCTACTCGGGCATCGCCACGCACTACCTCGACTCGACGACCCTGCCGCTCGTCGAGGCCCGCCTCAGCGAGCTGCGCTTCCAGGACTACGACTCGCTGGCCCACCGCCTCGCCGTCATCAACAGCACCATTGAGGAGTACACCACGGGCCTGCCCTACGGCGAGCCCATCCTGCTGGCCGGCGAGCTGCGCCGCGCCATCGACCGCTGCTTCACCAAGGACAGCGTGCCCGAGATTCTCAAGGCCCTCGAGGCCGAGGAGGGCGCCACCAAGGCCTGGGCGCAGAAGACGCTCGAGACGCTGCACAAGCGCTCCCCGACCGCCGTCCACGTGACCCTCCGCCAGATGCGCGTCGGCCGCGACTGGTCCATCGCCAAGACGTTCCAGCGCGAGCACCAGATCGCCGCGCAGTTCATGCAGCACCCCGACTTCACCGAGGGCGTCAGCGCCCTGCTCATGAGCAAGGGCAACCCGCGCGAGCCTGCCTGGCAGCCCGCCACCCTCGAGCAGGCCGCCGCCGCCGCCGGCGACGTCGCCGAGCCCTTCTTCCGCTACGACGAGGGCCAGGCGCTCGAGCTGCTCAACGACGAGTCCTTTGACGAGTACCCCCACGAGTTTGGCCTACCCAAGGAGGACCTCATCGAGGCCGTCATCGAGCGCGGCAACCTGACACCCAAGGAGGTCGTCAGCCACGTCGCCGGCACGTACAACCACCGCACCGGCGTCGCTGAGGTCGTCGAGGAGTTCATCGACAGGGCCGTCACGACGAACAGCAAGGGCATCGCGCGCATCGCCGGCAAGAAGGGCGCCAAGGCGGCCAAGGCGTAGGACCCCCTCTGTGACGTGAGGTGGGATGCAGGATCTGTTGTACAATAGTCACGGCTGCGCCTAGAGGCCGGCTGCATGTAAAAAGAGGAGGGCCATGTATTGACTGGCTGGTCACTTGACACGTTTGCGTGAGCTTGCTTGTGATGTTTGGTGTCTGAAGCTTGGAGAAGTGATTGATGGCCTGAGGCACGATCCACGGAATGACTTGACACAAGATCGTGTCTCGTTTTCTGGCGGATGCTACTCCTCGCTTCCGATCCAAGTGGATCAACGTGACTGTGTCGTTGAATCTGCACTCATTCGCGCGCTATGTTTAGGTGACGATTCTCCCTGGAGATGTCTCGGTATGTGTGTGGAATCGCTTTGATGATTTCAGATTTACATTGCGGAAATCTCATGCAAGCAGCTGTCTAAAATTGTGTTCAAGTCGAACCGTCGCTACTCACACGTCATTCTGGCGTCTAAATGATTCTCAGGTGATATGTGTCATCCTTCGCGTCTACCTCTAAGAGCACGGTATTCGACTCTGTGGGCGTGTGGTATGTCCAGTTCTCGATCTGTCAACGGAGATCTACGGTCCTTGCCGTTTGCGCACCGGCGATTGGGTGTTCATGTGGACGGGAGTGCGGCGATATTTGAGATGTGTATACAGCATATGGTCGCGCTTGAGACCCTAGGGTTTTCGACTCTGGGTAGTTTGCACGTGTGGTAAGAAAGTGTGGCGAAACTGGTACCGCCGTTGAACACAATACTCCACCTGCTCACTTGCGCTTCCAGCGTAAAACCCAATTCTTTTCGTGTCTTTGGGAGCGTTGTTGTCGTAACGTGGAGGTGAGCAGAGTGCAGAGGTCTTTCGCAGGTGATATCCGCCGTCTGTTATTAGGTAAGGGGTGGGATTACATCTGAGCTCTGGCCCTCCATAGCTAGATGGGCTCTTTGCAGCCCTCTTATGCGCGCTCTCGTAGTCCCCAAGCCCTCACCCGCCCCTGTGACGTGGGTTCGCAGGTGCCTGGTGATAACTCTTTAATTCTAGAAGACTTGGAAGCTTGAAAAGTCGCGAAGTAAGTAACCACCTGCACCGTTGTATGAAGAGGGGATAAACAGCAATGATAGAGATCCTCTCTTCTATAGCGTCGGATGTCCAGAATAGAGCAGGAGATGTAATTTATCAAGTCCTTTGTAATGGATGCTTCGTCTTGACCTCTCGGTCCTGAAAGACACGATGGTTGTGGACATGTCTGCCATGTCAGCCCTCAGGGCTTGAGTTACCCTCGGGGAAGTAGCTACAGGACAAATTTTCTAGTTTGAAAAATGGCCAGCATGTATAATTAAGTGGTTTAGTTTCCATGTGGTGATGTCTTTTCAGAGTTTTCTCGTTACTTGAGAATGTTAATCGATGGACCTTGTCAGTAGAATTCCAAGACAACTCCGTTTCGACTTCCCGGTTGTCGCAGAGAGCGAGCTCATGCGAATAACATAAATAAGACGATTGATGAAATAGAGTTCAGTAGTAAACTGTGTCCTCATTCCAGTATGAGTTCTCGTCAGGTAAGCGAGGCCATCTGATTCTTTATGTGTGGACACCTTGATCGCACAGGCTTCCACACCAAATCATACCGAGGAAAAGGTGCCACGTTAGGATGAATTCAGTCTTGGTGAAGACTGATGTCCGCTGTATCAAGTAAAGGATAGAGGCCGACTGGTCGGGTCATGTCGTAAATTGATATGCTTTGTGCGGACTTGATTGTAAGCAAGTTCCTGGGATGACCACTTACCCCATCCCATGTTGGTTGCGAGTCTCCAGGCGGAAAGACTGCCAAGTGGACAATGCCAGACCAATGATTGGAAAGCTGGTAGCAATATTAGGCTGTCACACGTAACTAGAACACCATGACCATTGTGACTCATAGAAAACAAATCTTGTAGCCTGGTTTACCAAGCACACGTGAAAACTTAGCAAGGTATCATCATGCTGACTGCCTCGACAAACGGCTAGGGCGCATGACACTGGATATGTGGACTGATCGAAGCCTAGACAGACAGGAAAAATTGTGTTCGATGCTGCCCCACTGCTGATGTTCTCACATTGTAGACAGCCAAGCCTCGGAAGTCAATACTCGGACAACGTAACCCCTCGGGAGTCCTCCGTGATACTCAGCCGGTTCTCCACACCTTCTCGGCCCCACCCACACAGTCCGCGAACCGCTGCCAAGAGCCGAGTTTTGAAGTTGGACGGGGTGGCACGTGCATTGGCGTTCTGGCGTCCTGGCGTTATATTGGCAGGCGCGCATCCCTGTCGCTCGGCCGTTCCTGCACCTCCAGCGCCTCGCAGCGGGCGCACTGTCGTAGTACTTAGGAAGGTGCGACGCCAGACACGCCTGCCCACCAGCCGGGTTGCATCATCTGGCTTGTTCGCGACATCTTCTCTTTCAACACCAACAAAACCCACACCAGTGTCTCTCCTTCCATCGCCACTCTTCTTCCATGAGATCTCTCCCTCATCCTCGAATTTCCGTCCTCCCTCCCTTTTGTCGAACCACCCCTCCAGCACTGTAAGCCCCTGCGCCTCGCGACACGCTTTTAAGTGCCCGTTGATCCACCGACACCAGAAAACGCGCCTAAGCACGCGACGAGCGCGATCACGGACGCGGACTGGGTACCCGCCCTCCGAATTCCTTTTCTGACCGGCCAACCAGTTCAATTCCACTGCACCCCTGCACCACCTTGCACTGCTTGTCTCGCCGACTACGCAGACCTTCGACACCGACTTTCTCTTCAACCAGACTTTCCTGCAGCTGCATCTTCAAGCCCACACCCTGCCGCAATCGCGCAGGCCCGTGCCGTGACGGCTCTGTTTCTTTTCACACCCACTCAACCTGACCCGACCATCCCCAGACCTGACCGCTCCATTCTGACGACACCGCAACCAACTCGTCTCCCCTCGAGACGACCTTGTCGGAATGGCGTCACCTATGCCAGTGCAACAGCCTTCTGGCAACTGGGGCCACTACGTTCAACAGCAGAGCATGGCCGCTCCCACGCCCAACATGGATGACTTTGGCTCAGAGCGTAGGCTCATGGGGCGTAGGTCTCCCTGGGGTTCTAGCAGCGGATGCAGTTACGTGAGGAAGGAGTAGGCTGACAGCCCAAACAGTCAAAGTCAATTACACCTTCGATCGCGAAGCCCAGGTCAACTTTCTGGCTCGTCATCCTCAGCCTCTCCACGTCAACACGATTGCCCTGAGCGAGACGAAAACGATAGGTTACACCGACCTGAGCCTCTGCGCTCAAGCCATTGCCCAATGCAGCCCCGAGCTCCTGGGCGAGGACCACGACTACACCGTCTATGCGTTCGACTACTCGGAGGAGGACACACCACTCGTCGGGCAAGGCTTGCTGTCCTGGATACTGCATGCTGACCCTTCCGAATCCAAAATGATCTTTGGCCGCCTCACCAAGAACCCCCTTGCCTTGCTCCCTGGTGGAAACGGTCTCAAGGAAATGCTGGAGGTCAAGTTCAAGCTCCTGCCCACCAACAGACCGCCTCGCCGACCCGACTATGGTCGGCACGATGCCCTTGCGAGCTTTGATCAGACAATGTCCCACGTCAGGCAACATGATGGTGTCATGACGCCGACAGGCAGCCAGGAGTGGGACTCGTTCCTCCAGTCGAACCCCCAACTAGGTCAACACCAAAACTTGAACAACCCGTCAGCACTACCCGGTGACCAGTCATTTGATGGCCCAAACCGGGTCGCCCCGACGCTCGTCGACACCCAGGGTGATGACGCAGCCAACCCGCCTTCCCGCCCAGCATCAAGAGCTTCGACGACATCAACGACGAAGCGAAAGAGGACGAGGATACCCACCGGTCGACCACGTGGCCGTCCTCCTAATCCCAAGAAGAATGCGGTGACTGTGGACACTCTCCACAGCCAAGGCCCGGGCAGCACATCCGGCTATGAAGAAGGAACGGACGCCGAGGAAAGCGCACCTGCGAAAAAGAAGCGTGCGACGACGACAGCGGTTACGAAGAACATCAACGACCCCTTCGGAGGCAGCGCTGGCCCTGAATCTCTCAGAGTGGCTGCCAGCACGGCTGGCTCGATTCGAACCTTGCGACCACCCGGTGCTGGTGGCGAAACCACGCAAGGCAACCATCTGCAGGATGTGCCTAGAGCACCCACACCGATCCCGGCAGCAGGGCCTCGCAGGGCGCAAGGTGGCAGGGGCGCCGGTGCCAGCAGCCTTCGCCGACAATCTACCCTGAGTCAGGCTGCCATTGCTGCTGAGCAGAACCCCTCCTTCACGGAGTCTGTATCGGCCATGTCACCACCTAGCCAGGATGGTCGCTCGCCCGGAGAATCAGAGATTGCGTCTCCCGTCTACTCGGACAGCCCTGGGCAGATCGGCTCATCACCACCAGTGCCCAGAGTGACGGCCTACATCCGCTCTAGCCCTCCGGCGAGCAGCCCGACCCTGCCTCCAATGCCGAAACCACAACCAGACTCTGGGTTCATGAGTGGCGACATTGATGACCTGTTCGATGAGCAAAGCAAGCCTTTCAAATTGGAACCTACATCGCAGCCGGCGTCACGCCCAATACCGAGAGCCTCTGACCGGCAAAAGATCCCTGGCGTTCTCATCCATGAGCTGAGACAAACTCGGCCAGCGTCGAGCGATGTCGAAATGGTACTCCATGCGGATTCTCAACCGCCCTATGCGAGTAACGCACGTTCGACCCTTCCGTCCCCTGCCCCAACATATGGACCTCCCGCCCATCCATACAGACCACCTGCGCCGCCGGCCTCGCTGAATCGGTCAAAAAGCGATTCGCACGCACTCATGGCACCGCCGGCTGCGCAAGTAGGTTTAAAAGATCCGTCGCCACAGCTAGAGGAGCCAGCTGTGGCGGTTGACAGAGACATGGCAAAAGCCGCACCTGCTGCTCCGACCCAGGAAACACCCATGCCATCAGTGGAGGATCAGGGTGAAAACGGACACCCTGTTCATATTCAACAGATGATCACCTCCCAACGACCTCTCGACGAAAGGCAGTCCACGGAAAGCAGGACCCCTTCGGAGAACCAAAGACCATCCGCACACCCCACGGAAAACCCTGCACCACAAGAGCAGGAGCTCATGCAGCGCCTAGCAGCTGTTGCGAGGGATGCTTCGGAGTCAGAAGGCTCGCTGCCTCCCGCCAGCACAGCGATTGATCTGTTCGCCAGACCACTGCCGCCAAATGCCAGGCAGCACTCTCGCCCAGCCACGACCACGTCCCGACCGCAGCTGGCCGCAATCCCAGCCAGCGATCCCATCGGCTCGCTTGCACTCCCTGGTGCAGTGGATACTTCGTTTTCCGAGGCGCCCGCCCCAAAGTCTCCAAAGTCGCCTCGGTCCAACAAGAATCTTGTGAAGAAGGCAGTGATTCGGCTGCGACTAGAGGAAGCGATTGCCGCTGGTCAGATGCCTGCATACTGCACCAACTGTGGCGCCATCGAGACACCCACTTGGAGAAAGATCTGGACGCAAGAACGATTTGGGGTTCCCGAATTTTGCGAGTTTTCCGAGAAGCCTGGCAAGATCACTGCCATCATTGTCTTGGAGCGCGATACGGACGACAACCCTAGTAAATATCAACTGATCAAGAAGGGCCTAGGTGAGAAGGACAACAAGGAAGAATGGGTCGAGTCTCTGCTCTGCAATCCTTGCGGCATCTGGCTTGCGAAGTGGAAGATCCACCGACCACCCGACAAGTGGGATCGTGGCCAACAGCCAAAGACCCGGCGACGGGGTCGTGCCGCGCGCAACCCCAAGCGTTCCAAGGGTGCTGCTGAGGCTACGTCAGAAGCGGCCTTTGAAACCGACCCTGCTGGCCCTGAAGGCATGGACGGCCCCTCCGAAGACATTAGCAAAACGTTGCACGTGGCCTCGGTGGACGACACAAACTCGCGGGAAGCTTCCCTGGCGCTCGAGCAAGCCTTGCGGAACGACCTCCTTTCGCCAGCAAAGCAACATCGCTCCCGGCATGGCTCGACACACTCTCGAGGAAGCGGCACAGCGAAGAGTCCAATTATGGTGGGGGCGAGTGCGGAAGAGGCCATAATGGGAGCGACACGTCGTCTCTTGTTCCCTTCGCCCCGTAAGGATGGGCAAGTGAAGGTGCTCAACGAGGTGGCCATCAACGTCATTCAGCTGGATGCGTCTAAGGTCGAGACCAGAGATCCTGATATCAAGGGGCCCAGGGCTCCGCACCAACAAGGTCAACTGACCGTCCCTGATGACGATGATGAACTGGAGTCTCTTTTCCGCAGTCCAATGGCGCGACCTTCGACCCCTCCTACGCAAGACGGCAACCATCCAGGACCGTTCAAGACCCCTACACGGCCAACTCCGAGTCATCGCCCCGTCACGCGCAGCATCTCCAAGTCCATCAAGTCGGGCCGTTCCCGCCCTTCTCCAGCGCAAGCACTAGCTATGCTCCAAGCCACGCCCACTCGCACACCGCGCTCGCTTGCTCGTGTTTTGGGAGGCGACAGTCCCAGTCTGAGACGCAGCCCAAGGTTCACGGGACACGACGATCTTACGTTGGCGTTGCTTGAAACCCCCATGACCCGGTCGATCAGCCAGATGCTCTCTGACTACGGGGTTGAGGACGACGGCCTCGGCTTTGGCAGCATTGCAGGCATGCCAGAGCTAGAAGGCCTTGATGACATACCCTTTGACTTCGGCAGCTTGCTCGGTTCCGATGCCACTGCGGCCAGCTCGCCTTCAAAGGCCAAGCGTGGAACCGGGTTCGACTATGCGGGCACTGATCACATGTGGACCGAGTGGAACAAAGGGGCTCCCACAGAGCCGCAGGAGTGAGATATGGATCGTTATGAGACGAGGGTTATGAAAGGCATCACACAGCCCGCAGAGCAGATTAGCTGTTGTTTCGGCGTTTTGAGCGGCCCCTTCGTGGGCATTTATTGTTATTTTCTTGTCCTTTTGAGCGGGACTTGGCTTGGCGCGGATCTTGGTTCGCTCAGTATATTTGGTAGACTCTCAGCATGAACAGCGTGCGTGCGTGCATGGAGGATATCGTCGTTTTGGAGGCAGGACGTCTCAACATTGGGACACAGCCGTTGCATACAGTAGAGTAGTACGTGAGCTTGATCGTCACAATACAAGATTAACTCATCATTTTTTTTGGGAAGTCGGTGATGATCGTGACTTGATATGTTGATGCGATAAGCAGGTCACGCGTCTTTCGAGTCTGCAGTTGATCCAGCGAACACGGTGGTTACATGGTTGAGCCTGGGGAAAAAAAAGGAAGTCTTCTATACCGGCACTCCCGAGAATGCCTCCATCTACACCTAGATGATGGCACATATGATACACAAATACACGTAGTTCTACACAACCACCCTTCGCCCTTCTTCTCTCTCTCTTCGTCTTGCGTCCCCTCCCGCTCGCTGCCCTTTGGTTCCAGCCTTGCTCCTCGCCCAGGACCGGCGGCAGCACCACGTCCCGAGCACTGCCCCCACTCAGCAAGGGCCGATGCTGCTGCTGCTGCCGCGTCCGGCGATGGCAGCCGTCTCTCAGCCGCGCTTGCCGTTGCCGTCGGCGCGCTTCTTGACGATCCAGCCCTTGGCGTTGGACAGGCCGCGGATGCGCTTGGTGTACTTCCAGAGGTGGCGGTACTTGGGGCCCTGGCGCTTGGCCTCCCAGCCGCGCGGGGCCTTGGGGGGCTTCATGCTGTAGACGCGGTTGGGGCGGAACTCGACGTCGGCGCCGGGGACGCCGGCGCGGTGCATGACGTCGGCCGTGTGCTCGTCCCAGACGGTGCGGAAGAGGGTGAAGCCCGTCGGGGTCAGGGCGAACTTGTCGCGCAGGGACTTGAGGGAGAAGCCCGTGGCCGGGGCGGGGGCGGGGGCGGCGACGGTGGAAGAAGAAGAGGAGGAGGAGGACGACTCGTCGGCGACGGTCGTTTTGCTGTACTGCGCGCGCAGGGCGGCAATGTCGAGGGGCTTGTTGCCTGGCTGGTCGAGGATGAAGATGGCGAGGCGGTGGTAGGGCGCGCCCTTTTGGGCAAAGGCGGGGAGGTAGGGGACCGCGATGTGGGCGTCGCGGTTGAGGCGGCCGAGGGGCAGCGAGGGGTCGGTCGGCGAGACGGGGATGTTGGCGGCGAGGAAGTGGCAGCGCTTGGAGAAGGCGTCGGACTCTGTGTCGGGGACGTCGGGGTCGACGATGGCGACGGTGACGAGGCGCTCACCGGCGTCAAAGGGCTGGACGCGCAGGCGCGGGGCGACCTCGGTCAGGTTCGAGGGCAGGATCTTGCCGGCGGGGATCTTGGAGCGGCGGAAGTGCAGCTCGACGTCGTATGTGGGCGTCAGCTTGGGGAGGATGTCGGGGGTGATGTGGAACTGGCTGATACGCTGCTCCACGATCTTCTTGTTGTAGCCCTCCCAGCGGCGCTTGGCGAGGTAGCGGTAGATGGGTTTGCTCATGTCACCTGCGGGGGGCGGGCCAGTGTCAGCTCTCGAGCCGACGCCGGCAGGGATGAATACGTTGGGAAAAACATACCGAGTCCGTCCTCGAACCGCCTCTTGACGGCGGGATCGTTAATGTCGGCCTGGATCTTGAGATGCTCAATGTGCCTCCTAATGCTCTCGAGCTTCATCTCCCTCTTCTTCTCGCCGCCCCTGAACAGCGCGACGTCGGTCTCGCGAATCTTGCGCATCTTCTCCACCTCGGCAGCAATGGCTTCGACCTTCTTCTGGCGATCGAGGGCGAGAATCTTGCGCGCCTCCTGGAAGGCCTGGTAGGGCAGCTGCTCAAAGGGCAGGTTCTGCGAGGTGCGAATGGCATAACGACGACGACGAGAGCCCACAGGCGGTGTGCCGGCCTTCCAGAGATCCTTCTCGGCCCAGGGCGCGACGGCCGTGTTGGGGTCGAGCTCGAGGGGGTCGGGGGTGCCTTCGGGGCGATCACGAACGACCTTGTAGACTTCTGCTGGGGCCGAGGGCGTGGTTGTGAAGGGACGCAGCTGGAGAGCGTCGTGCCGCAGACATTTGGCCAGTGGCCTCGCGGCCTGCCGGCAAGAGGACATGGTGTGTGATGATGGTGAGGAGAGCCAATTGGTAATGCACCCCTTGACGGCTGGCGGTCCTTTCTGCGAGACGGGATGATGGGGGGATTTCCGTCAGGGAACTGAAAAATGAAGCTTCAGCAACACGCGACTTTGCGGGTCCCACAATAATCGCCCACGGCATCTGTCCATTGGATCAGGGGCTCCATCCGCCCCGGCCTCGGATTATCCCGCTGGAGCTGTCTGCAGCCAGCCAGCCTCGTGCTTAGGTAACGCAAAGGAGTCGGTCGAGCCAGGCCAAATTTTCGACAACGGCGGCTCGTACTGGTGAAGCATTCGAGGAAACCATCGTCAACCCGACCACGACGACGGCCACAGATACGGGCAGACGAAGCCCAATCACATCAAACAATGGCAGGGAAGGGCATTCGAGGTCTCCATGAGGCCATGACGAGGTTGAACCTGTCCGCGGGTGTCACCAAGTCGGCGAGCACGACCTTCACGCGATCCATGGCCACCGAGGTGCCTCTGCCGCAGATGACAACCACCTTCAAGGCCGCCCCCAAGATCTCCACCGACGCCTGGGCACCACGTACGTCTCTGGTCTTCTGGAGACGTTGACGAGACTGCCGAACGCGCTGGCTAACCCGTCTTGCAGTATCCACCGTCCCCGTCACGATCCACGCCTTCCCGACCCTCGCCCCCCGCGCCCTCGAGTCCTACTCTACAAAACACCTCTACCTCCCGCTCCGGCGCGACCTCCTCCACCTCGCCGTCATCTACGAGGGTGACTCCCACCGCCAAGGTACGGGCTCGACCAAGACGCGCTGGGAGGTCCACGGCTCGCACCGCAAGGTGCACCCGCAAAAGGGCCTCGGCCGCGCCCGCGTCGGCACGAAGCAGTCGCCCATCCGCCGCGGCGGCGGCGTCTCCCACGGCCCCAAGCCGCGCGACTTCGCCACGCGCCTCAACCGCAAGGTCTACGACGTCGCCTGGCGCACGGCCCTCAGCTACCGCTACCGCCGCGGCGAGCTCCTCGTCTGCGAGGACGGCATGGAGCTGCCGCTGCCGCGCGACTTCACCGACCTCCTGCTCGCCGGCTACGTCGACGAGCCCGTCGCCCGCCAGTACCGCCGCAAGTGGACCGAGCAGGTCCTCGCCGCCAACGCCTGGGGCCGCGCCGACGGCCGCACCCTCTTCGTCACGGCCGACAAGAGGCCGCTGCTGTTCGACTCGATGGTCGACGCCGGCATGCACGGCCGCTGCCTCGAGGTCGGCGACGTCGACGTCAAGGACCTGCTCGAGGAGGGCCGTGTCGTCATTGAGCGCGCCGCGCTGCGCGAGCTGCTCGAGAGCCACCAGAGCGATCTCGTCAGCAAGATTCTCATCCGCGGCCTCGCCCAGTCGGGACCGGCCATTGGCGAGCCCATCGTCGCGTAAGAGAGAGAGAGAGAGAGCGAGAGAGAGGAGGGAGAGCGCAGCAAGGGGGCGCGATCATGCACAGGCGAATCGCATGACGACGAGTGTAGCAAGCAGCACGTGGCATTTTTCATTGTACCATTACACGGCACGAGGCATAGTACGTTGGGCCGCCAAGGAGAAGACCTCACACGGTCTGGCCTGTTGGAGAGTAGGAGGGAGGGGCGGGGGCTTTCGAAATGACACGCGAGTCTTGTAGGAATAGAGGACTGACTATACGTCCCTTGTACAACTTCACAGCGCGTACTCCCCCATCGTGATGCTCACGTGCCTACCTGATTTTCGCCCACGAGCACCTTCACGTTGCCTCGAACAAGCCATGCATGCATGCCCTTTCGTCAGCGGTCGACCTTGTGTCGAGCCCCTTTCAGCTTCCAAGATCGAGACACGTCGTCAGCTTGTCGTCAGACCCGACCGGAGCGCCGACGAGAGAGCACGCCCATGGCGTCCCCATTGTTTGCCTGCCGCGAGGACCTCCCCCAAAGAGGACCTCCCCAAGAGAGGCATGACACAACGGCACCCAAAAAATCAAACCATGAAGGTGATTCGTCCATGAGCCAAGCGACAACGCATCCCCGGGGGCGGGTGTCGTCTAAAATCTGCCCCCCCCTAATCGCGATCGCAACGCGGCCGCCGATCGCCGTCCACGATCTCGCCCGAGTCATGACCGGGCCAATGAGACGTCGCCAGATCAGGGGTTGCTTGGGGGTTCACCCCGACCAGCCTCATGACGAGCTTACAGGGTCGGCGTGAGGCGTGGCAGCAGGCGCGCGCCATCATTCAAAAAGGCCGCTTGCTGGCGCTTTTGACGAACGTGCTTCATTTTCTGTGCCGAGACTCTTGCGCTACGCCCTGTCCTCTCGCCCCGTGTCAGATGCGCCGCCGGCTGCCTGGGAGCATCGCTTGGCGGTGGATGGGAATGGGGCCGATGACGTCTACGGGGCCCCCGATTTCGTCTGCATTGCAGCAATTCCATGGCATGGAAGCCCGTCACTCGTGCACCAGACCTGATCCAGCGTTATAGCATGGAAGCAGAGAGTTCATGTGCCGCCGACATGGAAAAGAAATAGAGCCACCCTGCTAACAATACCCAGAAACGCCTTTCCATTCATACAAACTCGTCCCTCAAAGGATCCCTATTTCGTCCTCGTCGCCGTTCGAGACGACCCGTCAATTGTTGTACCCTACGCTCAAAGAACACCTCCCTACGAAGATCCCCCTTATCGAGGTCCTCTGGGTATCCCATTCCAAACCTGTAATTCTCATCGAAACGCTAAAACGCCATGGATACCAGGTCCAGAGGCCACGGACTGTTACCGTTTCTCTCTTGCGCCGGCTGACACCAACTCCAGTGTCGTGGTATACGTCTTTTCAACCCCTCAAGCCCGAGTCCGAGTCCAGTGGTCGAACGTTGTTACGTGCCCATTGGCCGTACTGCTTTCTGCTTCGTCGTTCTGTGTTATTTCCTTTTGTGCTTTTACGCCCGGAGATTGGTGCCGCGATGATGCGTCGCCTTGCGAGCTTAGCCTCGATCACAGGCTCACGAGGTTTCTTCGAAGATGCTGTCCGGCATGTGATCATAGTTGATATGCCCGCCTCCCACAACGCCAGAGGTCACCGCCGCCAGATTTGGATCCATGGGCATGGAACCCATTGATAGATGAGTTGGAGGCCCCGCTGCAATTCAAGGCACTCGCATCAGTTTCCCATAACTCGGACGGATGAGGGGGTGGTTGGTCAGAGACATACCCAAGTGGTTAGGAGGCAGGGTCATTGCCCCTGGAGGCAGCTGCTGCTCGGAGGGCAAAGTGGCCCCGTGAGCCGGGTTGAACCTCTTGCTCGAGTTCTGCGCAAACCGCCTCGCTTCAGCCTCGAGCCAGAGATCGATGTTGCGGTCGTTGCAGGGTGCGTGCGACATGAGCTGATCCTTGAGCCTGGTGATTTCGCCCAGCAGCCCATTGTACTCGGCATGCAACTGCATGTTGTGGTTCTCCAGTTCCTGCTTTGTGTCCTGCAGTTCACTCATCCACTCCTTCTTCTTCTGTCGGCATTTGCTCGCGGCCACTCGATTTCTCTGCAAGAAAATATCACGCTTGGGGTCGTCTTGCGTAGACGGCACCGAGCTGGCCGAACTCTTCTTTCGCTTGTGCTGTTTTTTCGGAAGGGCTGGAGGGGGTTCGGCAGAGGGGTCGGTCGATCTGCTCGACGCCTGTACCAGAGCGGGAGGCGTCGACCGCTGTGTGGAAGACGCCTGCGAGTCCACCGTGGCTGTCGAGCCCCGGGTGTGTCTTTGGGACCGGCGGTTCCTCAGATTCATCGTGTCGGTTTCCAGGTTTGGTTGTGCAGGGTCGTCTTCGATGTTCGATGCTGTCCTTTGCGCGGAGCTCTTCGATGCCTGCAGTTGTGCCGCCAGCAGTACCTCGTTTGGTTGGTTGAGGAAGAACGTGGTATCGTCGACGCCTGGTTCTGTCTTGAGGCCGGGTATGCTTTCGGTGTCGAAATATCCGTCGCGGCCCGGATCGTCGTATGCCGCTTCGTTGAAGAACTGGGAAGGAGTGTCCATGGGGGGCTGTAAGCGCTGGACCTTACTGGGGCAACAAAGTCTGCCGTTGTTGAAGATGGCGAGGACCAATCTCTGCGACCAGAGTTGGACGCTCGAATGCAGTTGGAATATCCTCAACGTGACACGAGACAGGCTGAAGGAGCGGCACAGCACAGCCTTGTCAAGAAGCCACGGGCGTGCTGAGACGGTCACGGAGCCAACTCAGTGGTCGAGCGTTCGAGTCGAATGGCTCACCAGTGGAAAGACCTGGGGCGTAATTAGCAAAATGAATGATTTGCTGGTCGACAATGGCGAAGAGCGCCCGCACAAGTGAGGGGTCGCGGCGACAAGTCGGGAGCAAGACCTAGATGCAAATTGGCAACGACGAAAGGGAATGCAGCAGTGCGAACGACAACACAAGAAAGGGCACGACTGGACGGGTGAGGAGGAGGAGTATTCCACGGCGCAGAAGACGGGCAGAGCAATGCAGCGCACAGCATGCACCCAGGGGAAGCAAGTGATACGCGGAACACCGTTTGCGCTTGAGATGAAGTGGGCTCGCTGCCACGCTGAGGCGGGGGGGCGATGTCTAGATCAACCCGATGCGGATGCGCAGCGAGACAAGTCGACCATGGCGACACATACGGGCCAAGCTTTCGACTCAAGGGGTGCAGGCAGGGCAATTGAAGATGAGGCTGGCACGTGTGGGCAAACAGACTTTTGCTCCCCAAAGGCAACAGACAATGCTGGCAACCCGAGTTTGTGAAGCGCAAGGAGAGGGGAGCAAAATACGGGCAGGGTGCTGTACCGTACCTGTTTGGTGATGGATCGGAGTCAAACCCGGGCCCGCGGCTGGGCGTATGACCAGTTCTCGGCAGCGGCACGACGGCGCTGTGGAGGATCAAGTCAAGAAGAGTAGGAGGCGGCTGCAGCGAAAGCGAAGGGCAAGGAAATGTTGGAATGTGGCTCGGCGACCTGGACGCGGGAAAGATCTCTGGAGACAGCGGGAGGGTCGTCGTCGCAACGATTGCTGGGATGCGAGTGCTTCGTGTGCTCAATGTGAACAAGGGCGCGGCGCGTGGTTCGAGAGAGACGAGGCCGGGGAGCGAATAAACAACAGACCGGAGATGAATCCGTAGATGAAGAGGGAAAGATGTTGATGGGAAGCAGGAAGGGAAAGCGACAGAGATGATCAGCGAGGGGAGGGGACTTCTACTCCGTTGAAGTTGGTTTCCAATGTGGTGAACAACCTGGCAGGCGATACCTGACTCCTGCCTACCTACCTTTCTTCACTCAGGATTCTTCAGCTGCTTGCCTACCATCCTAGGTAGGTACCTAGGTAGGTATGGTAAGGTACGGTGACCAGGTAGACGGCCGTAATCTACCTTGAGGTACCTTACCTACCTACCTACCTTGCCCATCTCTCTCGACCTGCCCGTCCATTCCTTAGGTGCGGTACGGTACGGTACGGTACCTCGTTGGCGTACCAGCTACGGGGTGCGTCCTGCGCCCCGACAAGTTACCAATAGGCCCAGCGCGCCAACCCGCCACCGAGCGAGGTGAGGTGGGCGAGAGCTCCAGTGGAGCAATCACGCAGCCCCAAGGCGACGAACAATCAAGGCAACAGAGGGGCCAAAGACTCGAAAGGGCACATTGTGAACGGGCCCTGCAGGCGTGGACAGGAGGAACAGCTCCGGGGGGGCACCTTGGTGCTTTTGGTGCTTTGGTGCTTTAGGTGGAGCTGAGTAGACGGATGGATGTACTGTACACCCTGGGACTTGCAGGCTTGCGACCTTTCTCTGAGAAGCAAGTGGCTGCTGTGCCTGCTCTCGTTTCCCGCTGCGTTGAATCGAGGGGACCTTGTGCTCCTGTTCTGTTTCGGGGAGGGGTGGGTGCTCTTCGCTCTCGCCCGTCTGCTCGCTAGCGACCCGAAGCCTTACAATGCTGCACTTGGCAACCCTACCTACCGTGTTCGGACTGGCGGGCTTTGTCGCATGGGATTTCGGCGAGGGGAGGCAAAACAGCATGGGCATTGTGCTGTCGCCTGTTTGGCTGGGCTCGCTAGCTGGCTGGCTGGCTGGCTGGCTAGCCATTTTGCCACTGGGAGGGACGGCATTTAGCTCTGGCGCAAAGGGAGGTACCCTCTGTAAGGCAGCACGGGTGTGGGTGGTGGTGGTGGTGGGCCCCCCCCCCCCCGCCCAAGCGTCGAGGCGCCGTCTTGAACAGTGCCTAGGGGAGCTTGGGGATTGGGGAGTCAGCGTCCAAGGGAAGCTAAGCCGCCCCCCCCACCGTAACAAGACCCATCAGGGGATGGCGAGGAACGGCTCCGGCTCGCCGTCAACGCCTCGTCTCGTCAGTCCCCCATCCCAGAAACCTTGCCAAGGCGGCCAAAGGATGAAAGACCTGCCGTGTGTGGTGTGCCTGGGGGCTCGAGAGGAGGGGAGACAACAGCAGCGCCTGAGCAGCCAGAGCACGCGCGTGTGGAGAACCGGAACTGGGCCGTGGCTATCCCCACCCACCCACTCACCAGCGCGTGATGGCAGTTTTAGTAGTGAGCGCAACGGAGACGGGGACGGCGGTGGACTCTTGCCGTCCCAAAAACGATGACCCGGACTGGTGCTGGACGCAGTCGCCGAGGACTTTGCTCCGCGAGGTCCCCACTGTACCCACCAACTCCCAGGCCACAGCTTACAGCGTTGTTTGTCTCTCCGTCTCAGCCTTGCTGTCATGGGCTCATTTGCATCCTTTTGCGTTATGCTGGCACCTCTTGGCCAGGCATCGTGCCGTCGAGTTCAAAACGGCCACGAGAGTAACCGGCCACGAGAGTAACCGGCCACGAGAGTAACCAGCCACGAGAGCAACCAGCCACGACGAGACAGACGACCAAGTATCGAATATATGTGCCTCTGACACCATTTCATCAAAAGAAAGTTTCACCTCGAGGAAAGAAATTCAGGGCCCATGCCGTCATCATGACGACGCATGGGAAAGGTAGTTCTGGTCGTCGCGATGCTCACTGTTCACTGGCGTCAGCTTGTGGAGAACGATCCGCTGTTCTTCTTTTTCACACACAAGTCCTCTCCAATGGAAAGAAACCGACGAACCAGCGACGGCCGAACCGCATCGGCACGGCCGCCGTCTCCGGTTCAGGGCACTCTTGCTGTGACAGCTTCCCTGGCCTGCCTACCTGTCAGCCCGTTTTCTCCGCGGCACGGGCATGGAGACACACCTGACTAATGACAACGGAGCTGACAGGTGCCTCCCGACCAGTCTGATCATGATGTGATAATGAGACTTCGAGTTGTGCGCGGCTCTCCCATGTGGGGTGGGAAAAAGAGAGACGTGCATGGCCATCCCTCCCTGCGATCTGCGCCTAGATGTGACAGGTCGACCCTACTCCTGGCTGCGGTACCGAAGGGTCCTGGGCTGCACGACATGCGACAGCGCTTTTCTGTCCTTGGATCGTCGGCCGGCTGCCAGGTTTCGCCAGGAACCGCGAGTCAAAATCAGGTGATGAGGTGACCGTGGAGGTGCCAAGGGCCCCCATTCTTCGGAGGAGGCTCGGAGACCCTGATGACGTTGTCTGCCATGGAAGAAAAAACAGCACAAAGGAAGAGGAAGACGAAGCGGGCGGCGACCTGGGCCCCAATTGGGCCAGGTTGCGAGTACCGGCACATCGCCGTGGGTTTGATATAACGGATGACAGCAGCGGTGACAGTTCCGATGTAGGTACGTACATGTAAGATGGGCAGCAGGTCGTTGGTGGGGAGGGGAAGGAGACACAGCTTCACGTGATAGCGCGACCGTGCTGCGGGGCTTTCTCCCAGACGCGTAGTAGTTCTGGACTGTTTGCACTCAACGCCAAACGCCAATCCATCGATTAACACCAAGGAACAGAAGCAGCAGACACCCCCAAAAGTAACGAACCAAGCTTAGTCCTGGCCGTTGCACCTCCATTGCCCAAAGAGTATCAATTGAACGGGGAAAAATGGCCGACGCTTCCTCCAACCCGCGTGTCAGTGCGCAGTACCTGGACGCCTATGTTGGTCGCAACGTCATCCTCGTCGGCAAGGTCACCCAGCTCCGAGGCGACACGGCCATCATTGACTCGGATGGCCCTGTGACGGCCATCCTCGACCGCGTGAGTCTGACACCCAAATTCCCATCATGCCCCCGTATCCTGCGAGATCGTGTCGTGCTGACAATGAGACAAGGACGCCCACCTCAACAACGGCAGCGGCGCCCAGGTCATCGGCAAGGTCAACCCCGACCTGTCAATCAAGGTCCTCACCTCCCGAGACCTCGGCCCTGATGTCGACTTCAAGCTCGCCTCGGCCGTCGTCGAGGCGACCCAAAACTTCAAGCCGCTGTTCGTCTACGAAGGAAATTGACCGCTCGAATCCCGCCCATCCTTTCCCGCAGCGTACACACCGCCCTCCTCTGCCGCGTCACGGGCCAGCTCGCAAACGCAGTATCGTATGCCCGCGTCGGCGGCATGGCCAGACAGCAAGCCACACGCATCGAGTCCCCGTGCGACCCAGCCCGACCAAGCCTCTGGGCGCCATCCTATGATCGTGGACATACCACTACGCACAAAACGAGTCGACGAGAAGCAAGCGGTACCACTGACCCCCGATCGTCACCCCCGGCACGGACCCCGACCCTCGGCCCAGGCACGAACGGATAGCGGAAGCGCTTCTGCAGATAGCAGCTGGCAAGATTATGATAATGAAATACAAGCTATTACACCGGAACCGCCCCATCGACGGCGGCTCGACTTGCTCGAGAACGTGATTAGGCGTGCTCAAGCGCCGCAGGTTGAGGATGAGTCGGAGCTGTTCGGAGCCATCTTGGAGGGGATGGGTCGCATGACGGTTACCATGCGGAAGGATTCTGGCGGGCGGTGGCGGATACAGCGGCACTCCAGTACCCTGAGGTGGTTTTAAGAAATCTCACGTCTGCAAATGCTGTGTTGGTTGCGCTACGGTGCCGTGTGTTGCAGCATGGCAGTAGACGGCGTGCCTTGGCCGTGAACAACTGTTGTTGCCCTTGCAAATCCATGATGTGTGTGATGAGTGGCTGACTACATCGTCGTAGTCTTTACTGTAACAGCACACAGACACTCTGGCTTTGCCAATCATGGGCCGGAATCCCGCCATCGGTAGACACCAGGGTCAGAACGATTTCCATGTCAGCGAAGATTGTCACGTCCGCTGAGCTGGCGTGTCTATCGAGTCTTGGGATAGAGTTGCATCGTGACATCACCATTTCCATGCAGCCGGCCTTCACTCGCCCATGCAGCTCACCATGGGTCCCATCATCGGCCGATGTATGTGGTAATCGGTTATTTCTACTCTCCCTCTCGATGCGTAGCGAGACGGACCAAGGTCTAGGGGGGCAGTCGCTCTGTTTACGAGTGTTGCAGCAATAATCACACTTGTAGGTCAATTTCCACAACAGTCTTGAGCGGCTCCGTGTGAGAGCAAAAACAGAGACCCCAGGATAACGACGCAGAACCCCATTTATGTTTCTTCCTGAATCGTGTCCAACAAGATTTTGCTTTCATTGATCAGTGGATGTGCTCTACGTTGCGGTCGCTCTCATCGCCTACGACGATGCACGCATCCAAGCAAACATATCATGCATCCTGAAGGCCTGTCCTGGCGTGAACTCTGTGAGGCTAGAGCAAAATATTAGTAACCTCGCTGAAGACAGCATCGGGACATCAGAAGCTCACCAGGGGTCGCTCGAGTAGTCCATGTAGTTGTGAATAGGGTCAAGGCCCGGCTGCTCGGGACAGCTGTCCTTCTCGACGGGACACCCCGTTGTGGCCACGCTCTCCTGCGGCGTGTCGTCGACCATGTCGCCGCCAAAGGGGTTGCACGTGCTGCCATGGAACGTGTGCAGCAGGCCGAACCAGTGCCCGACCTCGTGCACCGCCGTCTTGCCCTGCACGCCCTCGACGCCGTCGCTCGGCATGGTCGCCGCGAGGATATGGCACGGGTCGTTCCAGATGAACGGGTCCTCGCCGCCGCCGAGAGAGGGCAGGTTGCAGATGCCCGAGACGCCGGGGTCCATGTCCGTGTAGAAGTAGACGTTGAGCGTGCCGTAGTCGCCCGCGCGCGTCGTCCTCACGAACTCTTGGAAGCCCGCGTCCTGACCCAGCGGGCCACGCGCCAGCGCAGCGTCGACGGTCCGCGTCCGGCCCGCGAGCACGAGGTGGATGTTGCTCGGCGCGAACGACTCGGCGAGGACCTTGAACTGCTGCTGCAGCTGCGCCTCCGGGATCAGGTCGTCCTGGCCCTCGGAGACGACGGCGTGCATGTGCACCGGCACCGTGAGGTTCGCCGCTGCCGACTGCCGCCGAACCACCGTGCCGCGCCTCTCCCGCTGCTGGAGCTTGCTGAGGAACGCGAGCGTCGCGGGAGTCGGATCCCCGGTGGCACAGAGGCCCTGACTCGCGACGCCGCCGACGAGGGCGGAGACGATGGGGAGGACAGTAGATAGTTTCATGGCGCCTGGATCTGGGGGTGCTGTGCCTCTGACGCTTTGCGGGAAGAGTAAGAAAAAGGTAGCCGAAGAGATGTGACAGTCTACCCATGGCATGGCACGACGACGCGCGCGCGGAGTTGCTGGCTTTTTAGACCATCATGAGATTCATGCGTTTCTTGTTTCGTTGACCTGCAATACGGGTTGGCCTCGTATCGGCATTGCCATCTCCTCTGTCCTGCCCCTTTTGGCGTCGCGTCCCGGCTTTGGTATCGGCCAAAGTGGCGCCGTTTCCTTGGCGATTCCTTGGAGCCCTTGCAAGCGCATCACCGACAAACCATGTGCTGTCAGATCAGAAAGCAGTGGAATAAATTGTAGTGTATGTGCCTCATCAAATAGACGCCGGGCAATGATCGCGAGCCATTGTCTATGGCCTCAATCGAGGACGAGCACATCGGGCCAAAGATGACCAAGACTGGCGATCTTGGCCTCGTGGCAAGTTTGTTGAGCTCTACGCAAGACTTCGGCAACTCACATCTGGCCTTCCTTCATTGAAGATGCTATGGTATCGAAAGAAAAGTGCCCATCTATGTTTGTGTGCTGTTGATTGGATTTCAATGCTACAGCCTCTCGTGAGTTAGATCTGGCAATCGACTAACAGGCCCTACTCTACAAACAGGGCAAAACTCGTTCACAAGGAGTTAAAGGATGCTTGCAAATGATAAGAAAGACCCGTTGGAAACCGACTCAGACCATGTTGCGAAAGAGAAAAGAATGGATAGCGAATGCCGAAATTTGGCAACATTTTCTACACGAGGGACTCATCAGTCATAACAGGTTCGCATTGCGTGGGAGATCATTCCGAACCGAGATGCTATATCTTGGGGGGGCGGAATAACGCGAAGCGCGGTCATCTGGAGTTGACGCAATGGCATTGGACAGCGACGGCGATCCCTAATCTAATTTATGGCGTCCAGAGCACGGGGCATTACTTTATCTTGAACCTGCAACTTTGTGCGTCGAGGATCGTCAGTCAAGGGGACGAATAGGGGCCTGTGGGGGCTTGTAGACGGACTGATCAGTGATCACCCTCCAGGCATGGCTGGAGCACCTGGGAGCCTGTTCCATAATCAGAACGGAGGTTCTGGCTGGATGACCGGCTTCTTTTCAATCTTCGGAGGCTGACCAGCAGCGTTTCGTTGATTTGGAAGAACGTTGACTGGCCGGCGGTCAAACTCAAACTGCTTTGCTTATGGTGCCCAGACTTATGTTAATGTGAGGACGCTGATCTCTTAGATGAACAACCATCTTGGTCTGCTGCACCACGTTTACGGAATGCACATTGCGACAAGATGATCTGGCGATGCGGCGGCTTGGCAACAATGTCAGTGTATTAAAGAACTCCAGGCCTTCACAATGAACCATCGGCCGACACAGTCGAGTTCTTGTATCCCACAGCCACTTACCGTCTCACTCATCACCATGAAAACCTTTGCCTTCTTGCCGCTGCTATCCTCCGGGGTCTTGGCACACTGTTGGTCTAGATATCCAGTCGCTCCCAAGGACACCATGCTGATGACGCTTCACAGACTTCTTCCCGAACACAGTTGTCGACGGCGTCCAATCCGCCGAGTGGGAGTTCATCCGTGAAACGAACAACAACCCCGGCGCCGAGCCTGTGGAAGACCTGTCGTCCACTTTCCTCCGCTGTTTCGAGAAACCCGGGCGCCCGCCCTCGGCTGTCCTCCCGGTCACAGCTGGCTCAACTGTTGGCTTTACATCCAGCAACAGCATGGGCCATCCAGGTCCCGTTCTCTTCTACATGGCGCGCGTGCCTGACGGGGAGGACGTCACGACCTGGGACCCCGTCGGTGACGTATGGTTCAAGATTGACCAGCACGGCGACCTCGGCGGCCCATATCCCGCCTTCGAGACGGAAATGCGAGAGATTTCGACAACCATCCCCAAGACACTGCCCAACGGTGACTACCTACTGAGGGCGGAGCACATCGGCCTGCACGCGTATGGGACGCCCCAATTCTACATTGCGTGCGCGCAAGTCGAGGTTTCCGGCGGTGGCAACGGAACACCGGGGCCGCTGGTCGCGTTTCCCGGCGAGTATTCAAAGGAGGATCCAGGTCTGGCTGTCAACATTTACGCCGCAAGCCAGCCATATGAGTATCCGGGGCCGGAGGTGTGGTCGGGATGAGCAGACCGGCAGCGGTACGAATCCTGCGACGTGCAATGAGATAAACATGGCCATGTCTATTGATAAGATGTATATATGTATGTATGCGTTGTCATATACAAGCAAAGATATTATGTACGATGAAGAGGTCTAGCAGCTTGGCTGAACCCGACCATTATTCGTGATTCACACACCAGGTGTCCCGGAGCCATCACACACTCGCTCACTGCCTTGCGATCAAGACCGTTTCAACATCCGCCCTTGCGAAGATTTACTGCCAGTTGGTGGTGGCACCAATGTTGCCACCCGAGGCGGGCAGCAGGAAGTTGCTGGCGACAATCTTGCCGTTGGCCTGCCTGGCGCCCTTGACGAGCGAGACGTCGACGCTCTTGAAGCTGGCGTCGGTCCAGACGGGGCTGCTGTTCCACGAGTTGCCCGTGCTCGTAGCGCTCTTGAGCGAGGTCTGGCCGGACTGGGCCGTCGTCTTGGAGTTGCGGGCCGCAATGTTGTTCTGGAACGTGGCCTTGGCGGCCGAGGTCTGGAAGCCGACGGCGCCGTTGTTGTAGGCCGTGTTGCGCGTGAAGAGGAAGGTGCCCGTCTGCTTGTTGTCGGTGAAGCCCTTGGCGGCGTTGCCAAAGGCGATGCAGTTGTTGACAATGTGGTCAGCGTTGCCGGTGCTGCCCGAGGGGAGACCGCCGAGCTTGAAACCGTTGCCGTCACCGGCGAAGGGGGAGAAGTTCCAGCGGTTGACACCGTTGCCCCAGGCGATCGTGTCAGTGACGGTGACACGGTCCTTGAACTCCCTGTTGTTGTCTGGTTAGCCAGTCCGAAAGTGATGACCGTCTCGAGGCGGTCTCAGAGCCTGTAGCTTACCAGAAGTCAAGACCGTCATCAACGTTCTCCCAGAGGCGAGCGCCGCGAAGAACGTTACCCTTGCCGGAGCCCTGCTTCAGAGCGAAACCGTCGGCGCTCTCACCATTCTTGCGAGGGTCACGGTTGCGGTAGGAGTCGAGGTAGACGACCTGGTTGTTGGACAGGGCACCCTCCATGTGGAAGCCAGTCTCGTAGTTGTCGTGGGTGGTGATACGCTCAAAGTAGTGGTTCGTGCCGTCACGGACGTAGACACCGTAGGGCCCGTTGATGAAGGTGAGCTTGTAGAACTTCCAGTAATTGGCCTTCTCAATGTGGAAGATACCACGGTCCTTGTTAGCAAGGGCGGCATCGAGGGCAGCCGGGGTACCAGTGAGGGCCTCGCCATCAATGATGACGTTCTCGCTGTTGTAAGCCGTCATCGTGTAGGGCTTGGCAGCGGTACCGCTCTTGGTGATCTGAATGTTCGTCGTCGGCTTGTGAGTGCCTCCACGGAGATAGATGGTGTCGCCAGCGGCGGCCTTGTTGACGGCAACCTGGATCGACTTGAAGGGGGCGGCGAGGCTGCCGGCGGCTGTGTCCGAGCCGGTGGTGGCGACGTAAAAGTCGGCAGCCGAGACGAGGGCGGCCGGCGCCACTGCGACGAGGATGCTGAAGAACTTCATGGTAACAGAGTTGGAAATGAACTGGATTGAAATGAGAGAAGAAGAATGGTGTGAAGATAAGGATTGACAAAGGTTGGAAGATCGCCAAACTCAAAGGAGAGCCTCTACCCAAGCTTGGGTGCCGAGACTGACGTTCATATATGGTTCTCGTTCCGACGTTCTGGCCCTCCCTCTGACTTGGCTTGAGCTTACCTTAATCCTTATTTTCAAGCCATGCTTTCCGGCCGAGATGATCGAGGCACTCGCCAGGTGTCAGCATCCCGGTCCTAGTCCTAGCCGGGACAACTGGACAAGCATCACGGCGAAAGAATCTGTCTACAGACTAGCTTCTGGGCAAAGTCCTCTTTGGTCGGCGGAGGTCGATATGTCTGATACAACTAGGGCGATAACTGACAGCCGAGCTGACGATCTAGAGTCGCGTAGAGCAGATTACAGGGCCTCATAGCGGGGCATGGCTTGGATTGAGTGCTGCTGAAATTGATTGTTTTTCTGGCATAGCGTCCTTCAATCGCGCGCTGGGTCCGGCCTGGGGCCCTGGTCCTCGCCCCCTTCGCTCCAAGGAGTACACAGAACATGAGTGAGAGATGGACCTGGGCACTTTGATTGCTGTAGACAAAGCAACGACAAGGAATTCCATGCGATCAAGTCCACCAATCCCTGTCAGGGCCGGCCCGCCTATCTCAGTATTCGATCGGATGGCAGCATCAAGCCTTGTAGTGGTGAGATAATTAGCTCGGGTTGACTACGACCGAATACGTAGAAAGTCATCCAGAGCTATCCCCAATCTCCGTCCCGATCAAGCATCGGGATGTTTCATCCGGACATGGCGCTTTCGCTGGGCGGAGGCTTGACAGGGCATTCCCGCCAATGGACGGTGCAGAATTTTCCCCAGATCAGATCAGGGGCGACGAAAAGAGATGACATTGTCAGGCACGTGGTGTGAGCCATTCTTTGCAGTGCCGAGTGGTCTGGGCTCTGGGGTCTTGAATCCCAGCTTTTCGAGTCGGCGTGGGGAATTCAGTCGACAGGTCCCCCAGGCGAGCTCTACAAGAAGCTTGAGTAAGGAGAAACAGCGCCTTGGCCCTGTCATCGTCATAGCCTGCGATATGATAAGAGCTTTTTGGCCGTGGTGTCAAGAATCGATGGTCTCGCCTTGCCACATGGTTCTCTGTGCAAGGCTCGAATACGAAGATTTTTTGCAGACTCTTCTTACATCCATGCCCAATTTCTGACAGCGCTGACCTCCAAAGACTCGGTATCTCCGCAGCTTTCTCGAGCATTTCGCGGTCTTGTTCAACCTTGCAGAAACGATGCCTGTAAGATGTTCGGAGCGCCTTGTACGCACTCCCCCAGCTGCGGCCATGGACGATCTAATGGTGCAACGACACGCCACTAGATGTCACGCTGGCAATGAACATCCTCGGTTGCCAACAGACAGGCGCGTGCCGCGTTATGTCTCTGATATTGAGATGCATGAAATCCTTGGCAAAACTGCCGTAGACCAGAGCATCATCAGGTTTATGGGAGCCAGGCGAGGGCAGAATGCGGTTCCAAATACCAACCTACGATCTTGTCCACCGGCGGTCCCAAATGCGACGGGGATGCAGCCGCCTAGGAACTCTAATATGATCATCACTCTATTCAAGCTAACGTCGCACAACTCCGTTCTGACGCGATATATAATCTCATGACACGTCTGCTTGATGCCTTAAGTGTTCAGCAACAGCATCAACAGCGTTACGCTCTAATCAGCCAGGATATCTCAGTCGCGCTGAATCGGCATCCTCGCGTTCAGAGTCGCCAGTAGCTGTGGGGCCATGCCAATCCGTTTAGGAGTTTTGCTTCCATATCAGAGGGACGAGGGGGAGATTGGCAATGCGAATGAACGACCTCCAGGGATTCAATGTCGCTCCTTCTTCTGTAGACATCGGTCTTGATGTTAATTAGAAGACTCAGGCTCTATCAATAACCGCAAGCGCTCCAGCTCGCCCTTTTGCCACTCCGTCACCTTGCCCTGCCACTTCTCGCCTTTGCCGCCGCCCTTGACAGCCGGAACGGCCTCCTTGATTCTGGGCACGAGGGCATCAACAGCCTCTTTGGCACCGACGACGACAACGGGGCCCGACTTCTTCGTCTCGCCCGTCGCAATGACAACCGCCCGCCCCGCGGCGATCGCAGCGTCCTTGACCTCGGACACGATGAGGTTCGCAAAGTCCAGCCCGTCCTCGGTGCGGTAGACCCAGGCATCTCTGCCGGCCGCGATGGCCGCGCGCGCGCGCTCGCCTTCGAACCGCGCCAGCTCGGACAGGAGCCTCTTCTCCTTGCTCCGTAGCTCCGCACCGACGTCTCTCAGGCGCGTTGTGCTGGCGATGACCTGGTCGGGCGTGCCGCCGCAGGACAGGACCTTGCCGACGGAGGTCAGGGCCGCTATGGAGTCTGCCGCAAGCTTGATGGCGCGGTCGCCGGCTGTGAAGAAGAGGCGACAGTGCTTCACGTGGACGGGCTGTGTCGAGTGCAAGAGCATGAGAGCAATGTGTGACGTCTTGGCCAGATGAGTGCCGCAGCATCTGCATTTCACGGTCAGTCCTCTAGATCCCTGGCAGACTTGAAACTCGCAAAAGGTCAGTCGGTTGGACCTACGTGTTGCTGTCGACATCCCCAATGTGAATGACGCGCACGACACCCTTGGTCTTGTCGTAGTCGTCAGGCAGGGTGTCGTCCTTGGCGTTTTGTGGAACGTCGACCGTGATGGGCATGCTATCGCGGATAATCTCGTTGCAGCGGTCCTGGATGGCCTGGATCTCTTCGGGCGAGGGTTTCCGCGGCAGGTCGACATAGTTTGCCTCGCCCGGCTTGCCCATGCCCCAGCCGAGAGTCTCGAGGTTATCGCACTTGTCCATGACGGCCGAGAGGAGGTGCTGCCCCGTATGCTGCTGCATGTGGTCCCAGCGACGGTCAAAGTCGACGGTCTGGCGGACCCGTGTGCCTGGCGCGAGGGGCCGTGGCGAGTGGTAGATGCATTGCAGGCCCTGGCGCTGGACGAAGTCAATGGGGATGGGCTCTGCGGCTTCATCATCCAGCGATATCAGAGTGCCAGAATCGGAGGGCTGTCCGCCGCCTGTGGTGGCGAGTTAGCACGCAGAGACGGCTGATTCTGTGTTCGAGCAACTAGCTGACCTTCAGGAAACAAGACCGAGTCGGCACATTCGATGAACCAAACATCTTTTGCTTCAGCTGACTCGGCAGCTGCTTTCGACTTCCTCTTGCCACCCTCCTGTGATGTAGGCGGCGGTCTCTTGACGCATGACAGGACCTCGCTTTCCAGGGTTCGCAGATAGGAATCTTGCTGACAGGCCAGCGCACCCACGACGCGGCCCGAGGACGCCGTTGCTGGAACAGTCATGATTGGTCTGTAGGCAAGACGCAGACTTGATATCGTCGGCTTGATGAATGTCAAAGGACGAATGGTTCGAGGCCAGTTCCGTATGAGAGGCACAATGAGCATGATGAATCACGATCCAATGAGGCAGTGGCCATTGATAAGGGGAGCGATTCGCGATTGAGATAACACCAAGCTGTGGGCGTGCTGGCGGCTGACTAAGGTACAATGCCTTCAAGGGAACATTTCGACAGTTCTAGAACCTCCCATCTACAACGGCCTCGGCGACGTGACTCACGGGGAGGGACAGACACATGGGATATGGATTGTTCTCTAGCTTCAAGACTTTCAGTGAAAGGCAGTGTCCAGACAATTGAGGGTTATTGAAGTTGATGAACCGAAGGGGCCCGATTAGTTTGAGCGACAAGCCAAGCAACATGATGTCAAAGTTCTTTAACTCGGTCATCTCTCGCAACCCATCAAAGATCACGAGATTTTTATGCCCACCTTCAAAGTCATTGATGAAATCAGGGGATATCACCCGTCAGAGCTTGTGCGTACTATTCCGAGGCCAAGAGACGACTTGGCATACGAATGGCTTGCATTTGAGACCTCAGAAATCGTGGTCATATTGCATGTTCACTCCTTGCGTTTCATCCACAGACTGCTGAGCCGAGTCTTATTTCATCTATGTTTGTTATGAAGGAGGATTGGCTGTCACTCACGTCGTCATGATGTTTGGTGTCCCGCGGCTGGAGGCGAGCGAATTTCGGCGACATCGCTCAAGCAGTGAGATGACAGAGAGTACGATGACGGGCGACCGGTCAAGGATCCTTTCGGAATACCTGGTCCAGAGTTGACAATCTTAACTCGCACATGTCTTGACTCGGGCTTCGCGAGTGGGGACTGCAAATTCTGACGAGAGGATAGTCGTCAAGGTTCAATTCGTGCTTGCGCGGGTCATTCCTTTGTGAACAAGAGCTAATGTCTTCATTAAGAACAAGGCTCGCGTCCACTATCTTCAGACCTCAAATTCAAAGGTGCAGAACACTTGGCTTCCGCGGGATACACCGTCTTGACCTACTTGAAGACACTCATGTGCACAATGCATGTCCTGCTTCGTACATCTTCGCCCTCTCCATGACACAGCCAGACTACCTTCCCGATCAGCTGGAACAGACATGGACTCGTCACCCTTCCTGCAGGTCGTGATGCAGTGAAGCAACCGCCTCGGTGTCTCTCGGTTTTCGGAGAAATAACTCCACGCCGAAAGCCCGAGTCTGTCCAAACGACGCGTGGAAAGCTCAAGAAACGATGCTTCTCCAAGATGATAGGAACGCCGTAACATGAGGTCCCTGTCTCGTCGACGCGTACATGGTCTGCGCTACCGAGGCCTCGCATCAGGCCGCATGGTCAGCTTGCTGACCGAACAGAGACTAGCACTCTGCTCAGAGAGCCTCGGGCTAGGGTCGCGGAGCACCTAGACGCTATGCGAGCTCGATATGCATACCGGGGGATCGCGCCCGGTCAGAGAAGGTGTGATGGCTGCAGCGAACGGGGTGACATCAATGCGACTTACGCGGATCCTGCGAGATGTGGTGGGTGGGTGGGTGGCTCCCTGTTGTGCGGGGGAGGCGCACAATCGGCAAGTAATTGCCGGTGCCCTGCATACTATGGAGAGCGGAGAGGGGCGAAAGCGAGACATGGTAAACATCTTGTTCGTATCAAGCCGAGTTGCTCATTGCCAAATTTAGGTTGCATCCGGAAGTCCGCCGTGTCGCAGCTGCAACTCTGCGGTGGCCTATCGCAACCAGCACGTGGGGAGCACTGCATCGTTCTCATTACTGATCACCTCGGTGCTTTAACGTGTTGAACAGCGAATGGCAGCGGGAAGATCGATCAGGATCATTGTTCAATGGAGCATGTTATTCACGCTGAAAAGTGAAAGACTAGATGTACAGTGGTCGGGCTGTGTCTCCTGAAACCGAATGAAAACCCTCCAGGCTAAGGACAGAGATATGGAACGACATGACGCTTCTTTGCGGTGGGCTATTTTCGCGTGAGACTCAGAGCTCTTCAGGCTGAGCACCAGCAGAACGAACAAAGTCGGGCTTAGTGACGGCGTTATTGTCAGCATCCTTCACGCGGTCCCAGAAGAGTTTGGCATTCTCTGGATCGTCTGCAAACAGAGTGTCGACAACCTGCTTCTTGGGAGTGTCGCCCATCCACTGGAATAGAGAGATATCGCGAAACTCATCAGCGCGGAAAACCTCGAGCATCTCGATAGGCTCGTCGCCGATATTCTCGACGAAGTGGCCCATGTTCCTAGGCACGATGCCGACATCTCCTGGCACGTAGTCGAAGGTCCTGGCGTTACCTTCAGAGGCAAAGATAGTGACACGAGCACGCCCCCGGATGAAGAAGGACCATTCATCGGCGTTGGGGTGCCAGTGCATCTCGCGAATCGCACCAGGCTCGATGATGGCATGGGCTGCGGCGATGGTCTTGGAAATGGGGAAGTTTTTCGAGTCGGTGATGCGAACCTGGCCGCCGCCGTTGGTGCTGTTTAGGGGTTCCTGTGCCAGCATCTTGTGCGTGAAATTGTGCTTCGACTTCTTCACGTTCCTGCCGCTGGGCGCTTCCTTGTCGATCGACCCTGGCACAGTGCCCTGGAAGATATACTTTTCCTTGGCAGGGATGTGTGCAAATACCTCAGGAGCCAAGTTGAAGTTCTTTGCAATAACCGACTTGGGGGTGTGGGCTGCCTCGGTCAGAAAGTGACATGTGAAGTTGAAGGGACAATCCTTACCCAGCCAGTCAGTAAGCACAAAGGTAGACTCTTCGGAGAAGTGGCCATCGTCGAAGACAAGAAGGAACTCGGTTCCATTCTCGCTGAGGCCCTGCAGCGAGTGAGGGATTCCAGAAGGGAAGTACTATGTGGTATAAGCCAAGCTCATGTAAAAGAACACACAGGCAGTAATGAGAGAAAGCGAATGCTTACCCAGAGATCACCCTTTTCCAAATCGTCGATAAAGTTGCCACCTTCGTAATCCAGAGCGGTGACTCGAACCTTGCCCTCTAGCACGTAGGCCCACTCAGCCTCCTTATGCCAATGCAGCTCACGGATGACACCTTCGCCCAGTCGCATGTTGACGCTGGCGAGTTCTGAGCTGCTCGGCAACTCTCGAACAGTAGTCTGTCGGGTCCACCCGCCCTCCTGCATATTGTTAGCTCATTCCCATGCACGATAGCAACAAGCGCCCTCTCTCGAGCCATTTTTCATACTAACCTCAATGCGAATATGAGAGTCCGCAAAACTCCAGCGCATATTGCCCAGGTTACCGTGATCTGTGCTCGGCGGTCGTACGAGATCGGGGCTCTGGCGGGAACGAGCCTCATTCCACGGCCCTAGGACGGAGGCACCGAGGCCGTTGCGCCATGGCAGGGGGTCCAACTTCTCACCAACAGCATCGACAGCGTTGTCATCAGGATCTCTATGCCCTGGAGTGAACGGAATAGGGTTTCCACCGGAGACGCTGCGGTAACTTGAAGGGATACCAAGACCATCAAGCAGTCGCTGCCGAGGGCTGTCTTGAACAGGAATGGCCGCGCAGAGCCCGGCTGCAAGGAGTATGAGTCCAGAGCGCATGCTGGGCAAATTGAAAGTGCAAACAGGGTCAATTGAGTGGAGTGAAACTAGGATAAACCAGAGCCACTTGATGTGGCAGGCCGCAAGATAGGATAGTCTGGCAGATAGATGGTGTGAAGGGGGTGTTATGCGAGCATGTGGCCGGCTGCTGAACACCAACAAGTTGCCGAGTTGCTTTTGTACGTTCATCAATACGGCAAGGCTTTGGGTTTGCTGACTCCATGTATCAGCCATCTCAGACTCTGGAACCCGAACCCCGAGTCATTTCCATGGCGTTACATGCGAGCCGTAGCAGAAGGGGGAATGGTGGAAATGCGGCTGGTCGTCACGTCGTGAGGGGTACGGCTCACGGCACGGTGGCTTCGGCGATCGACGAGGGGGTTGCAGCGGCGCCGACCATCAAGTCACTGCAGTCGACCCGCGTCGGGAAGCATGCATCCAAGTGACCACTCGCGTCTCATCCCACGTCGTGGCGTCAATTGGACAATGGTCATCACACTGCATCAAGGTCAAACAACCAGTCACACAAGAAATGCCGAGGACTATTGGCCAGTGGCAATAGCCCGAATGCCGACGGAGTAAGGTCTCCTGTGGAAGTCCATGTTTATCTTGAACATCGAAAAAGATGAGGTGATCGCGTGTCATTCTTCTCCTCACGATCAACTTGATCCGAAGCAGAATTCGCACTCTTCTCGACCTCAACCGTGACGACGCATAGACGACAGACAAGACAGAATGGCCTCCATACCAACTTCCAACTCTTACGGCACTCTCAATAATTCAGCTCCTGTTGGAGGTAGCGATGTGGCCAATGGCCAGACTGAGCATCAACCATTACTGGGTGGCCAACCATCCAAGAAGTCAAGCCTGAAGCATCGACTGGCAAGCGATGTGCAGCGAGACTGGGCTGACCTTGTCCTTTTGGCTTGTTACATCATTACTGGTCTTCTAGATAGTGCTTCCATCTCGACTTGGGGCGCTTTCGTATCAATGCAAACCGGCAAGTTAGCCACCAACCGGTCAACAAGGCTCATGATGGTAGACCATGCGAACTAATAACCCGTGAAATGGCAGGCAACACGGTTTACCTCGGACTTGGTCCTACCGCACAGAGCAACCGATGGAAGAAATCCGGTATCTCGATTCTGTCGTTCTGTGCAGGGTCATTCCTGTTCAGCCGCCTCCACCGAAATTTCTCGCCCTCACCCAAGCGACGCTGGATCCTCTGCCTGTCTTTCGCCATTCAGACTCTTTTCATTGTCGCAGCCGCTTCAATTGTCACTTGGGGACCCAAAGACGCTGGTCCGGACGATGTGCCATGGTATGTCATCGTACCAATAGCGCTTGTCGCGTTCCAGAGCTGTGGGCAGGCGGTTGCAAGTAGGGCCCTGAAGTACAACGCCCTCACAAGTGTTGTATTGACGAGTATCTATTGTGATCTGTTCTCCGATGCCCAGTTGTTTGAGAACCTCTTTACCAATGCCGAGCGGAACAGAAGGGTGGCAGCACCTAGTCTCCTCTTGGGAGGCGCCTTATTAGGAGGGCTTATTGCAAAAAGTGCCCTCGGCACGGCTGGGGCTCTGTGGATCGCAGCCGGTCTGAAATTTCTCATTGTCCTGGCCTGGGTTTCATGGCCAGCTGAGGAGTGAGGACATTCATCATTATACACGCAACATAGGAGTGAGGCCAGACATACATCACTATGCACGCAACATAGGATCATAGGTTAAGCTTTCAAGCATAGAAGCCGAGTCACATAGCGCAAGGTTAGCTTAGCTAAAGCGCGGGGAACACCCTGACGTTGAAACATCAGTCATATAATGGGAGTAAGACAATCATTTTTGCCACACCCTGATAGAACCCTGGAGTGGCGTTCTGATCTTCTATTTGCTGAAATTTTAGGAGGAAGGCTATTTACTCGGCCCTTGTAGGCTATTCACTCTGTCAGACAGGGGGCAAGCCACAGACACAGCTCCACAGCCCAAATTAGCTGTGGCTGCTATGTACCTGTCCTCGTCTCTTGTATACTCGAGTCTCTCGATTAATTCCGAGCTATGACTAAGGTAGCTGACAAAGCAACGCAGGTAGCCCCCTAAGGCAGCCCCCTAAGGCAGCCCCCTAAGGCAGCCACCTAAGGCAGCCACCTAAGGCTCTACACTTACCCTATCTTCCACTACATTATCAAGACCCTCGAACTTAACAATAACAACAACAACAACACCACCACCACCACCACCACCACCACTAAATACGCCTATTTTAAGCCCTCCAGACATCGCCAACGCCTCATTTTATCGTTAAAAGAAGCCTCTCCGATACCTCGTTTACCGATAGACTTACCGGCCAGCACCGAGGCCGCTACCGAGCATCGCCTTCCTCCAAAATCAACTACCCGTAGCGAAACCCTCGAGCAGGAGGCAGATAGCATCCAGGAGGGAGGCCTTAGCGCGTCGCGTGCTTCGCTATTCGAGCGACTCAAAGGTACAAGAGACGAGGACAGGTACATAGCAGCCACAGCTAATTTGGGTTGTGGAGCTGTGTCTGTGGCTTGCCCCCTGTCTAGTGTGGTTTTACCCTTGTCTGACAGAGTGAATAGCCTACAAGGGCCGAGTAAATAGCCTTCCTCAAATTTTAGCCTCCCGCGGTGCATAAACAAGCCGATGACACCCAAGTAGGACCGATATAGGAAACACTAAGCCAAGCTAGATCTACAAAACACGGTACTTTCATCACGGAACCCCTGGGATGCGTCTTAGCGAGCCCCGTCCAAAACGGATGCTGATCGACAGAAAATTTTTGTACTTCTGATGGGTTCTGGGCGTCCTGTTTGGACATTCTTCAAATTGTATGTCATCGTCATAACGGTTCTCTACTTCCTTCCTACATGTATGTAGCACTGTCCTTGTCGGAATTTCAATCCGTGGTAGTGCTTTCCCAAGGCCAGGTTACTCTAGATACGGTACCCAGTCAGAGCTGCCTCATCCTCATCTAGTCTTGAAATGATCGAGGAGATTATACTAGGTACCGAGTTTGAGTTACGAAACGATACCAGCTCGTCTCCATTCGAATTTCTTCCAGCGAGGCAGGATGAGCCACTCTGCTCCAGAGTTTGAGTTCTCTGATAGCCTCCCCATGGGACCTGGCACAACGCGAATCCACCAACTGATTTGCCCCTCGAACCTTGAGATCACGTCCAGTATGGATTTGTGCCACTCTCTGCCAGGCCTCGGAGATCTCAGACTGTGCTAGATTGTGTGACCACGTGCCGTGCCAACTAATCTCAGAATCGCCCTCGATTACACAGTAACGGAAGACGCAAGCAGTATTCCTTGTCCCATACCAGATCTCCATCAAGTTGAGAGATGGCATTCGCTGGGCAGTGATACCGGCGTCCACCAGCATAGCAGTCACGTCGTCAGGATGTGACTCCTCTCGAAGGACGAGTGAAGACAGAGCTATGCTTTTGAGGATGTCCCAGGTTTGATACTTCATCAACCCTCGTGCTGTTACTGAGAAGAAATCCCTAGCGTCCACAAGGTACGACGCAGACAGCGTGGTCATCATGGCGCTTCTAGAGGCCAAGGCAAGCCAAACGGCTGGGGACGGCGTGCGTACAAGCTCCGGGCGGAAGAACCAATCATTGGGAAATTCGTCGTAATGGAAAACCAAGTTAAAGTCCTCATTGAAACCCCCAAATAGGATTAGACTCGTGAGGCTTTGTGGAAGAGAATGTGTGATGATCTCGACGTAAACTGCCAAGCCGCTGTATTAGCCTCAAAATGAGTGCTATATTCATCAGGTTTGCGGTGGGAAAGATGTACCTTTGTCCACACCATAACCCCAAGTGGCAGACCGCCAAAATGTTCGCCAGGGTTCAAATATTAATATTTCGAGTCGAGGCAAGCTTTGTAAGACGCTTTGCAAGGCATCGATTCCAATCATGCGTCGGGTCTGTCGTCGAATAAGGAGAGTCTGGATCACGGGGACCTGGGGAAGAACCTGGTCCCGAAACTCAGAGAACAAACCGGAGCTGAACACCTTCAGCAGTGCTCCAAGCTTAAGGGGCTCCGTCCGGCGACCGCGAGACCATCTATGCCAGGGGTTATGTGGCTCAGTCATGTCTGTCTGGAAGTCATGTCTGTCTGGACTATACCCCGCGAAAAGTCCTCTGTATCAAGATGAACATCGGCCTGGAAGATATGTTCCCTATCGCTAGACGAGATGGCGCTGATTTCGAGGAGTATTCCGGTGACAAGAGGTGCCCCCCAGGTGCTAAGGACAGAGAACAGACGAAAGATGGCATCCTGGAATGTCTGTTTGTCCAGCTTCTGTTCGAACGGCTTCCTCAACGAGGTGCACGTTGTACAAGTGTATCTGTGGAGCTCGATCCGGAGATGGATGTCTTGAACATAGCCTTTTCGGTGCGGCGAGAGTTTGGTAATTCTTTCAAACTCGGGCAAGCATGATTGAGTCAGGACTAGGCGGTGCCAAATCTCACCCTCAAAGAATCTTTGCCAGTCTTTACAGACTGAAGAGTAAGTAGTGAGGCGGCGCGCTTTCGCTTTCGGAACCGAAGGAATATCCTTTTCGGTCATTACCCTCAAAATATTGGCTCTAATATCGAAGGGCAAGCCCTTCCAGTCGAAAGTCGTGCAGAACATGGCGTTGAATGGAGCCTGGAGGTAAAGAAGTATGGCCGAACAAGATGGGAAGATTCTACTTATATGCCAGTCCACAAACAAGTGTTATGTTGGCCAACCGGGTGTCCAAAAAAATCGCATTCCAAACCTACCCAGGATAAGTACCACCCATACGAAATCTTAACTTTATGAAGCTCTTAGCGCTTTCAACCTGAACAGAGCAACCTGAGATGTTCTCTAGTCAGTCCTTGGGCGTACTTTTCATAATAGGTTGTTTTCTTATGAGTTTAAGGGTACTATGAGGTATAGGTATAAACATTTGAAGTAGACTCACTTTTAAGGAGTGCGTGTATGTTTGGCACCCGCTTCCTAGATCTTCGTACGAAAGGGTGTATCAGGGTACGCCAACCTTCCAACATGGATTTATCCCCTCGGGAGGCCACCCATGTGACTCATCGACCCAGATCACTGAAAGTATCGACAAGCCCATTGATACAGAACATGGCTGCTGTTTGAACTGTAAGACCGTTCCAGCAGTTGTTTGTGCACAACCTGCATATTTCGCTGTGACTGAGGCGTGCCTGAGGTTGGACTGAGCCGAGCCTGAGCAAGAGCGGCAAGGGCGCTAACCTGATTAGACCTGCGCCATGGGTAGCAGCAAAACCAAGAACCCCAGTACGACTGCGGGCGCCGAGGATCGAGCCTAGTTCCTCCCGTTCATCTAAACACCCCGATGTGGGCCACTGACCGAAGTTCCTTGCGGAGAACTCCCGGTTGGACGGCATTTTAGGACTCGGCCGGTTGCACACCAAAAACAATGGATGACTTCACCCAGGCCTTACCATTGGCAGGCTGCCTGGTCATTGGATGCCGTCCTGTTGCATCACGTATCTCCCCCTCGTTTCACGAGGTTGTACACATTTGATTTGCTTACCCCTCTCTACCGCGAACATGCCAGAGAGTACTGCCTGGTGACCACTCACCCTACACCACCAGAACACTGCGTTCAGTGATGAGACTGGTGTGGCATCCATTCTCATCTCTCTCTTTTCGACATGCTGCACCATGCACACCCTTCGAGCTTTTTTCTAGTGAGAAGTCGACGATCCCGAAGACCGAAGTAGGCCGGTTAGATACCAGTCTTTGTAGAGTGATCGATGCAACAAGTCCATTCGACACCGCGACGTCAGCCTGAGTATCCGCTGCGTAGGGTTGAGTGATTCAAGCTAGCAACGCGTCAGGAAGCGGCCGCAGGTCCGCTTTCAGAAGGTCTGTAACGAAGAGGCTCACATATGTAAAGCCCACCCAGGCCTCCCGGCTCATGCTGAATGGGCAGGCTACAGACCTTCTTGCCGTCTACTCGTCTCTTTCATTCACGTTTACATTTGTCTTCTCAAACCGATCGTCTTAGCCATGAAGGTCTTAGACAAAATCAAGGCCGATGTCAGAACTGACGTGACTTGGAACCGAGTTGGGCGTCTTGGAGCGTCTGGTGCTCGCGCCCTGCCCTCTGCTTCAGTCCATTACGTTGTCGAGAAGTTCCCAATCATCGGGTGGCTTCCTCGGTACAATCCACGATGGATCGTTAATGATTTGATTGCGGGCCTGACCATTGGTCTGATGCTCATTCCTCAGGGACTGTCGTACGCCAAGATTGCAGACATCCCCGTTGAGTATGGTCTCATGTCGAGTTGGCTCCCCGCAGCCATTTATGCTTTCATGGGAACCACCAAAGGTATGGTTCATCACCAGGAGATATGCCAAGATACTTCTAACCCCCGTGCCAAGACCTGTCAACTGGACCAACTTCACTGATTGGTCTCCTCACATCCGAGAACGTTCACGCCCTGCAAGATCGATGGACACCATCAGAGATCGCTTCAGCTACAGCGCTCATGATGGGTGTCTACGGTATGATTCTGGGTTTCCTAAAGCTCGGGTTTCTTTTGGAATTTATCTCCCTACCCGTCCTCAGCGGTTTCATTTCCGCAGTCGCCATCACGATCATCCTGAATCAGATGGACTCTCTTTTGGGAGAAGACAACGTCGGCGACGGCGCTGCCACCCAGATCCACGACATCTTTAACCAGTTGCCCAACGCAAATGGATGGGCTTGTCTCATCGGGTTTTCAGGCATCCTTTTCCTGACACTCCTTGATCAAGCTGGGAAGCGGTGGGGGAAGAAGAACAAGACTATATGGCTGCTCTCCATCACTCGAGCCTTTCTCACCCTCGTACTTTTTACTGGGGTCAGCTACGGAGTGAACAAAAACAGGTCGGAGTACCTGTTTGAAGTCGTCGAAGTCAAGGCCAATGGCCAACAAGCACCCACCTTCCCGCGCCAGGATCTGATCCCAGAAGTGGCCGGCCGCAGCATTGCAGTGTTCATCGGTGCAGCAGTGGAACATACAGCGATTGCCCGTGCCTTTGCAGTCAGGAATCAGTACACGACAGACCAAAGTCAAGAGCTTTGCTACTTCGGCGTAACCAATTTCTTCAACAGCTTCTTTCACGCCATGGGCGTCGGCGGCGCTATGTCGCGAACGGCTGTCAACTCTTCTTGCAATGTCAAATCACCCTTGTCCGGTCTCGTTACTATGGCGGTGGTACTCATCTGCGTGTATGAATTGGTCGGAACGCTGTTTTGGATCCCCAAAGCAACACTAGCTGCGATCATCATCACGGCCGTGTGGCCCCTGATCTCACCGCCGTCGACTTTTTACCGATATTGGAAGACCTCTTTGGCTGACTTCATCTCCTCCATGATTGCGTTTTGGGTCTCGCTTTTTGTTTCTACTGAAATCGGAATTGGCGCTGCCGTCGGCTTCAATATTGTCTATGTCCTGTTGCGCCAAGTCTTCACAACTCTCTCGTCAAGCGGATCTTCTCAATCCCAGTCCGAGCTTGCTCGCGCACTGCATGCATCAAGCGCAGTTCCGAGGAACCTGCCCGAGGACACGCGAGTCTTCAGGTTCAACGAATCGCTTTTCTTCCCCAACGCTTTCAGTAACACATCTCGTGTACTGGATGACATTCAAACATTCCACGCGCCCGTGTATAACGGCAGCCACGGACCCGAGACCGAGCGCAACTGGTCTGTCGTTGGCGAGAAACGCGTTGGAAGGCTCCGAAAGAAGGCTGGCATTCATGATCCCACGTCGTTGCCCGAAATTGGTCTCGTTGTCCTCGACTTTGCGAGGGTTAATCACATCGACTTCACCGCCATCAGTCATTTGAAGAATCTTGCCGCCAGCGTTCGCAAGTACGGTGGGGACAATGTGGAATTGCGGTTCGTTGGAATGTCTCCTTACGTCCGTCAGCGGTTCGAGAGAGCGCAGTGGCTAGTACTTGACGCCGATGCCACTGCGAACGAAGATACCCAGACAGGCACCGTGCTCCTCTACTCAGACTTGGCCAGCGCCATCTCGGCGCCACGGAAGAGAGACCGAGCGTCAGATGATAACGAGATCAAGGGCATGGTCTCTCATGACGAGAAGGCACAGGCTTGAGCCGGAGTTAGTCAATAGCAGGCGAATTCGCTTTCTCTATTTCTTTCTGGTAAAGAAGTCATCATGACGGAACACATGACTTGCCTGAGGATACCGTTTGGGTCTGGTTTTATTGGATACATTACTCAGGGTCACGACACGTACGCCATCGAAGTATCTCTACAATAATCGACGTTTTTGGTTTTTTTTTCATACTTCAGTTCTATTCGGCGGTTGACAGGAAGGTCATTGATCACTTGTACTGCCAGCATTTGCAATGAAGGTACAGGCTATTTCTAGGTGCAGCTTCACGTTTCTCCTTTTTCCATGACCATTCCACGCCACCAGAAATAATTCGTAATGTGATCACGTAGTGCGACCGCGGTTTGGACATGTCGAAGCTCCACGATGGTAGATTGTCGACGATAGACATGCTGATAGTTCCCACCCACTTCAACGAACCATTTTAGCGGCTCAAGAAGCCAGGTCAACGTAGAGGATAGCGAAAACTCTAGCATTTCAACAGGCCCTACACCGGTATGTATTGAAGGTGCATCGGCTAACTAGCTTCTCTTTGACCCGAACCCTCGTCACGACCACACCCTTATTATCCTGTGCAGATCGGTGCTGCCACATTGCGCCTCAGCCCCAGGGCCAGACCATTCCATAGGCATGGCCGCCATTCTGTCGGCCGACTCGAGCTTGTTGGCGCAGCAGCCTCGTGGCAGCACGAACTATAATGTCTCTTTCCCCACAGTTCAGCGTGTGATTCCAAATGCCGGGACATCCTTCGTCCTCTCTTCCATCTTCCCCGCGTTTTAGTCCCCACGATTGGTGCAGCCAAGCCTCTAAATTAGGAACAAGAGCGTCATCGCGGGGACAGAACGCCGGGCGAAACCCGAGATTTGTCGCCCGGACTTCCCGTCATGCTTACCAGTCCGTTTATCGAACGCGGGGTAGAGCCGACTGGAAACATCAATAAGAAGGGGTGTCCAGGGACGTTCTGTGTCTGTTGTCCCCCCATCATGTTCTTCCGAATTTTACTGACTCCCCTCAAGCAATCCGTACAATATGACGACCATGAAGGCTGTGAACTACCAAGGGCCGTTCGAGGTCAAGGTCCAAGAGGTTGAGAAGCCAAAGCTAGAACATCCCGATGATGTCATCGTCAAAGTCACAACGGTAAAGATGGCCCACTGCGACCGTAATTAATGGAGAAACCTAATAAATCTACAGGCAGCGATCTGTGGTAGTGACTTGCAGTGAGTAGGGGGGATGGGGGAGGTTGTCTTGGAAGACCTCTAATCAACATCCGCAGTATGTACGAGGGCAGAACGGCTGCTGAGCCCGGTATCACCTTTGGTTGGTGTGACACTAGTCACCTCATCTCGTTACTGGAAAGCTGACTTGAAGGCAGGCCATGAGAATATGGGGATTGTTGAGGAGCTGGGAGAAGGCGTGACGCTTCTGAAAAAGGGTGATCGCGTTGTAATGCCGTTCAATGTCGCTGACGGCCGCTGCCGAAACTGCGAGGAAGGGCGCACTGCTTTCTGCACTGGTGTCAACCCTGGGTTCGCAGGAGGGGCATATGGTATGTTATTCGAAGCATTTTCGACCATTTGATACTGACTGTTCAGGCTACGTGTCTATGGGGCCTTACCGCGGTGGTGAGTCTGATGAATCTGTGTTATGATGCGCCCCTATTAAGCTGTATTCTACAGGGCAAGCACAATATATCCGAGTACCCTATGCCGACTTCAATGCCTTGAAGCTACCGGCAGGCAAGGAGAACGAGTCAGACTTTATTCTGCTTGCAGGTGAGAGCTAGAGCATCAAAGATGTAACTACTGAGACCTTTACTAATTGGGCGCACACACAAGACATCTTCCCAACAGGTACCCTCCCGCAACTGAAGCCACTAATCTGCATTTCTGCGTGCTAACATGGGCAGGATGGCATGGTGTCGAACTATCCGGTTTCAAGCCCGGCGAGAGCATTGCAGTTTTCGGCGCTGGCCCCGTCGGGCTAATGGCGGCTTACTCTGCCGTACTGCGTGGTGCCTCACGCGTCTATGTTGTCGATCGTGTTCCTGAGCGCCTGAAGGCAGCGGAAAAGATCGGGTGCGTGCCCATTGACTTTAGCTCCAGTGACCCAGTGGATCAGATCATCAAGGCGAACGATGGTATGGTCGATCGGTCCGTGGACGCTGTTGGCTACCAAGCGGTTGATAAAGGCGGCTCGAAGGAACAGCCGAATATCGTTCTCGAGAGCATGATCCGCGTCACCAGGGCTTGCGGTGGGATGGGAATCCCCGGCCTTTACGTGCCCAGGTATACCATGCTTATACAACAGCGCTGAAATGACCGCTGACGAAGAGCTTCGTAGTGATCCTGGCGCGCCTGATGATGCATCGGGCAAGGGTATGATCAGCCTCAGCTTCGGAAAGCTGTTTGAGAAGGTAAATGGAAGAAATAGCAGATAGTCACCAATTCTAGCTAACACAAACTAGGGCCTGAGTCTTTCCACCGGGCAATGCAACGTCAAACAATATAACCGCTATCTTAGAGATCTCATTGTTGCAGGCAAGGCGAAGCCGAGCTTCGTTGTCTCTCATGAGATTGGTATCGATGACGTTGAAGTTGCCTATCAGAAGTTCGACAAGAGAATCGATGGTTACACGAAGGTTCTCATCCATCCGAACGGGGGTTTCTGAGAAAAGGGCACTCGTGTGAAGTGAGTTTATATGCGCGACAGAAGGTCATGAGGGTCGCACTCTGGGATCGTTTGGTCATGCTGCCCACAATCTGTTGGCAATATCTGCGAACTGTCTCCTGTTCTTCGAGTACCGTATTTGGTCTACCTAATTGAAATTTCGTTTGCATGTTTCTTGGATGCTCGTGACTCAAAGTCTCTATGGTCTGAAAGGTTAGTGGTCGTCACTGATTCTTGTCTGAGGCGGGACCGCCGTGGCGAGGCACATGATTGCTGAATGTGAATAATATCGCCGCCTAAATCGGACTTTTGTGCTGTTTAGGAGATGATTGACGCTCCTCGGGCGGTGTGCTCACCTCGATGTGCATAAATCCACTGAGGGCCAAGGCCTTGCCAGCTGTCGTCTCACCCCTGACCTACATGTCAGGGCTCCTACAGGGCGAGATACGCGTATGAAGGATCAGCCCAGGATGTTTGCTGCCGATCCTGAACCGAAGTCTTGGCGAAGAGAATCAAGATTGTTTTTTCCCCAACCTGCAGGATCACAGTCCATTTTACCAAAAACACAGGACGATATGTTCTGCTGATTGATCTGAAATGCAGTTGACATTGATCGGATTCGCCCTTTGTTTCAGTATTGTCGCTGGATCGGGGCGTCAACTCTCATCACGACGTCTCTTTGATGAAGGCTCTTGCAAATGTCTCCCTGGGGATACATGCTGGCCTATGAAGTCAGAATGGAATCGACTGAACGAAACCGTCGGGGGCAGACTGATTGCAACAGTACCACTAGCTAATGCATGTCACGGGAAGGACTATGACGAAGCGGAATGCGCTCGTCTCCAAGAGGAGTGGCGTTTCTCAACAGTCCAGTGAGTTTATGCACCTGTCGGTCTTGAATTTGAGGTTGTGTCCATCCATGAGACTGACCTATACGCCAGCTCTCAATCATCCTCATCAGTGATGGCGCCTTTGTTCGCCAATCAGAGCTGCGATCCCTTTCAGCCGCGAGATGCTCCATGTGAGCCGGGAAACTATGTGGTGTACACCGTTGATGCTTCAGGGCCGGAAGATATCATCGCTGCGCTGCGATTTGCCGAAGAAAAGAACGTTAGGTTCGTAATCAGGAACACCGGACACGACTACCACGGCCGATCAACCGGAGCTGGTGCTTTATCTGTTTGGATACATCACCTTAAAGACATGGAGATTATCGATTGGCACGATGATCAGTATGTCGGCAAGGCCTTGAAGCTAGGCGCTGGGGTCCAAGGGTTTGAGGCGATTGAAGTCGCCCGTCGCGAGGGTCTCACGGTTGTAACCGGAGAATGTCCCACGGTTGGTCTCGCGGGCGCATACACCCAGGGCGGAGGACACTCTGCCTTGAGCTCGATCTTTGGTCTAGCGGCGGACAATGCGCTGTCTTTCGACGTGGTAACACCCTCGGGAGAATTGGTAACCGCTTCGAGCTCCGAAAACCAAGACCTGTACTGGGCACTGAGTGGTGGTGGCGGCGGCGTTTTTGGCGTCGTGGTATCCATGGTTGTCCGAGCTCACCCTGACGCCAAGGTCGGCGGCGCTCGTTTTGCAGTGGCTATTCCGTCGAATCAATCGGAGCTTCTGTACGATGTCGTAGACGCCTTCCATGCTGCGCTGCCCGACATTGTCGACGCGGGTGTCATGGTCATTTACTTCTTCGGCCCAGGTTTCTTCCAGGTTGCAGCCCTCACTGCGTACGACAAGAAAAGGGAGGAGACCGAGCAAATTCTGGCGCCGTTCAGCACCTCTCTCGCTGGGCTCGGTATCGAACTCGAAGTGGCGTACACTGAGTTCAGCAGCTACGCCGACCATTACGACCACTACTGGGGCCCGCTACCCTCGGGCAACATTCAAGTAGGGACAGACCTCTTCGGCGGTCGACTGCTGCCTCGAAAAGTTCTGCCAGACTTCGCGCCTACGACCAGAAAGCTCGTAGAGCTCGGTGTTGTCTTCATTGGCGTTGGTTTGAACGTTTCGCCATTTGGGAAGGACAACATCAACGCCGTCTTGCCCCAGTGGCGGGACTCCATCGTGCAGGTCTCCCTGACTCTCCCTTGGGATTTCGGGGCTCCCTTTGAAGAGATGGTTGCACTTCAGGATCGCATCACGAACGAGGTGCAGCCTGTCATTGAGGCTGCCACACCCGGAGCCGGGGCCTACATGAATAAGGCAAACTTTCAACAGCCCGACTGACAAAAAACGTTCTTCGGAGAGAATTACCCAAAACTGCTTCAAATAAAAAATAAAATTGATCCCGAGGGACTTTTGTACGCCGTCGCAGGCGTTGGCAGTGAGTCCTGGAAGGTAGATGACCACGGTCGCATGTGTAGATCTTTCTCCTGTGAGCGGCGTCGGGCTTGAGATTGGGAGCTTAGTTTGGACAATCAGAAATTGGAAGCTACTGGCCTCACTGACTATTGACCCATGTTTGCACCATGGTTTGATGGTATTGGCAAGGCTGTCATATCATGTGCGGCCAGAGCTATCTCATCAAGGGGTGGTCCTCGAATATCATCTTCTTAGGTCCCTCTTTCCTCTTCATTTCAACCGCAATCATGCTGCAATCGCCACTTTGTCTGTTGTAGTCCTTCAACGACAGGTGCGCATGCTGTCTTCATGAGCACGATTTCCCGGGGTCATCAATCGTACAACCATGCGCGAGTATGAATCAATTCGCTTCAAAGGTCTACCTATATGTTCTGGGTTCTTTCCCCCCAGAGTTCCAAGATACTCAACGGCGTCTGAGGTTTAAAGAGCAGCGACAGTAATCAATTTGTGCACGGCTGAATCTGTGCCTTCCTCTCACGTTGACCACAGCCCAGTGTCGTTAGGCATTCCCAGCATAGCTTGAGGCTGATCTGGCACTCACAAGGGTCTCTGCATCCATTCGATGCATCGTCAAGGTCATTACACTGGAAGTGAATTCATGTTGGTACTCTACTTCGCTTAGAGCACACACAGCCGCATTTCCAGATCATTTGACTCAGAGCGCAGATCACAATGACTAGGACTAGTCAGCCTTGAAGCTTTTTAGACTTTCGTCGACCTGGACAAACCCTAAATGCAGTCTTCTATGCAAGATCAGTCACTTTTTGAACCAATAGACATCTGAATGTACGGATAAAAATTTGCTGCTTCAATCCAGACTTGACATGAGCCAGCTCAAACAACGCCCCAGGACCCGCTGTTGGGAATACAGCAGTTACTTGTCGATTCCCATCGACATACACAATGTCTGGCCATTGTTCTCACTTAGTGAGACAAGCGAGCCTTTGTCGGACTCGCCCAAAGTCGAACACTTGAGGGGGAGGGCGCGATGGATCGTGTAGATAGGAACGTCCTTAGTGCGCCCTCCGACCGATCAAGAAATAACTCAAGTGTAGACGAGGGGCGCGCCTTTCGTACGACAATTAGGCGGGTCTTGAACGGTGTAGAGCACGGCCGTGGGGCTATCGCGATGTCAATATAGTAGGGCCTAAGACGCAACTGAATCACCATCAAGGTTGCATCCATCATCGACAATCGAGCATTCCGAAATTGACATACGCTGCCAGCTCGCAGCATGGGCTCGCTCACCAACATCAGACCACGCATACTGCCGTTCCATCTGCCCTTAGCTGCCAACCATGTCGCACATCAAACCACCCCAGACTGTGGTGATCGTTGGAGGGGGCATCGTTGGCTCCGCTTTGGCCCACTTCCTGTGCATCTCTAATGTCAATCGCCAGATCACCGTGGTGGACCGATCTCTCAGCCCGCTCGTAGGGTCGACCGGCCACGCGCCTGGGTTCATAGGCCAGTTCAATGACTCCGAGGTCCTCACGCGCCTCGCCATGGCCACCGTTTCGGAATACCGTAAGATCCCCGGCGGCTTTGACGCCGTCGGCGGCCTCGAGGTCGCGCACAGCATCTCCGGCGTCGAGCGGCTCAAATCGAGACAAAGCAAGGCAGCGGCCCTCGGTCTTCCTGCCCAGCTGTTGAGCATGCGTCAAGCGAGTCAGATGGCACCGGACCTGGTACGATCGTCAGACACTGAGTCCGGGGCCGCCCTTAGCTTCTCCAGTGACGGGACAGCCGACGCCAACTGCATCACCGCTTATTTCCAGCAGAGCGCTAAGGCGAACGGCGTGCAGTTCGTCGAGGCCGAGGTCCGCCGCCTAATTATCGCCGACGGCCGCACTACCGGTGTCGAGCTGGGAGACGTCTCCTCCAGCCGGCAGCTAATCGCCGACGTCGTCATCTTGGCAACCGGCGTCTGGGCGCAGACGCTGTTGGCGCGTGAACAACAACACCACCACCAGCAGCAGCACCACCACCACCAGCAGACTGCATATGGAACTCCGCTGCCAGTCGTCCCCGTCGTGCCAGTCGGACACCCGTATCTGCACGGTGAGGCTAGACCATCACTCGGCAGAAAAATGCCGTTTGTGCGCTGGCCAGAACACCACGTCTATGCGCGCGATCACGGGGATCGTTACGGCCTTGGCACGTACGACCACCAACCGCTTGAGTGCAAGCTCACGAACGGCACGGCGATCGGCGACTGGGTTCAAGGGTTCGACGCGCCCCTAACGACGGCCACGAGCCTTGTGCCGGACGAGGCGTCAAAGCAGCTGCGGGCTGGCGTCAAATTCAACGGCATCTTCTCCATGACGCCTGACAACATGCCCCTGGCGGGAGCCGTGCAGTCGATCAAAGGCTTGTACATGGCCGTTGCTGTGTGGGTGACGCATGCTGCAGGCACGGCTAAGTTCCTGACCAGAGTTATTGATGGTATTGATGGCGATGAGGCAGTTCGGAGGGCGCTGGACCCCGAGCGGTTCAAGGGCGGCGACTTGGCGACTTTGGAAAAGGCATCCCTTGAAGGGTACAACGAGATCTACAAGACACAAGAGGCGCAACTATAGATCGTTAGTCGTTTCTTTCGATCCAAATAGGCAGCTCGTTTTGCCTCGCTGGCATCAAGGGAACACGAAACTGACTGGATCAACAATCTGGTCTTCCGGCATCTTACAGCCAAGCCTTGGCGAACGATGTGATCTCCTGATGTTAAGTTCATAACCTGCCAGACATGTGGCCTAGCTAATCAAGCTTCTGAATGATCAAGCACAAGTACATGGGCCGAGGCATACCGTACCAGGCCCTTGACTAGTGATTTGGTTTCGTATAGTTCAGTTTAGGGAGTATGACTTGCATACTTAGTCTGTGCAACCAACATGTCAGCTTGGCAGACTTTCGGAGTCTTGCCGAGTAACAACGGATGTTGACATCTTTGTCGGCGAGGGTAGCAGTAGGTAGCGAAATCTCTCGATAGCCTTCCCGACAATTTGGAAACCTGATGTGAAGAGTTTAGATGTTCAGGTGTAAGAGATGTCCTGCCAATTTGCTTGACAGGAGATTCGAGACAGCGAAATGATGAGACTTCGACTGTGCTGTTCGTGCTGGCGTCACGAGTCAAGGCGGCCCTCCAACTCCGGTTGTTTTGACGCTATCATGAACAAATCCTTAGATGGGATGGCGAAGGAACAGTAGGGGGGTAAGTCCGATAATTCGTCCGAGAGCAGGCATTACAACCCAGGAAACCAGGATGAGGGCAAGACAGGTGTTGCGTTTGCAAACGTCCGCAGAAAATCTCGGGGGACCAACTGGGTACCCATAATCATGTTGGGGATGGCATCACCCCCTCTATCCAGCACGCATACTCCTTAGGTTTGCCTTGAAGCTCGCTCTCGGCCCTCATCGTACCATGGAGAGGCCCCTTGCGGGCGAGCCCGCTGATTGTGCGGACAAAGCTGACCGCGTATCTCATGCCGGCGTTCAGAGTGGCGAATGTCTAGAGGCTCGCAACCCACGATTTAGAGTTTGAGGAGTGTCATCTGGGAACTTCCTTGTCCGGAACCTCATACTATTCGCCGCGAAACCTGCTCAGTCCTGTGGTTGGGGAGGCGCCAGAGAATGACCGTGTGAGGCATGGCATGCAGTGCGTGTCCGCTCCGCCAACTTCACCCCTTCGGCCTTGATGTTTCTTACAGGTCTAGTTTGTTCGATCCAGCCACCCTACCCGAGACGCTATTCACACGGGCTTTGGAGGCTCCTGACGTACGCCGGACGATTTCTCGGCTGATTTTAGGGTTATTCGGATGTCCCGCGCCTTGGCTCCATATGCGGCTTGGTATAGGTTACAAATGTCCATCATCAATCAGCTCTACTGGGAATCATGACAAGGAAGAGGGAGTTGAAAAATCCTCAATCAAGGTCTTAACATCAAAACCCTTCGGAGTCCCCTTGTGGCTGAGAAAAGGGGGCTTTACGGCAAAGACTGCAATTTGGTGAGCGACTCCACGCAAATTCCTCCAATGAAGCCTCCGTGTCACCTCGGAGCAGGCTCTGCCAAGCAAGTCCAGACAAACAACTGCCAGGTTCCACATGCGCATCTCAAGGGTGGGAGAAAGGAAACGGGGGGGGGGGTGGGCCTGGCCGGCCGGCGGGGACGGCAACGCAGCATGCAAACAAATGCAAACAAGAAAAGCCCAACGCGCCTATTAGCTCCGGCTGTCGGTGGGTGAGGTGAACAGCAGGCTGGGTCCGCGCAAGCGGGCAAAGGGGGTTGAGAACGGTGGGTCGCGGGCGATAAATGGCGGATCTCCCGCATTCACAAAGCGCCCTTGGGGACGATTGGCGCCGGGCCCCCCGAGACGTCAAAGGGGAACGTCCGGGCTCCTTACGTCAAGTCGAGGTGCCTGACCTTGGCTCCAGCCCTAGCAGGCTTGTCAACGGCCTAGCTGCCCGCGTTTGGAATTGGCGCCACGGTCCGTCGGTGAGACTTCAGCTGCCCAGTGGCCTTCGAGGCCTGTGCTTCCTCAAAAGATGACGACGACCCCACTGATGTAATGTAGGACGATCCATCGTGGCTCGGGACTTTGCAAGGATGCGACAGCTAAGGTCGCATACATCCCGTTGCATGTTCGGGGTCTTGTTGGGATGCCGAGGCGCAAAAAGCGACGTCCATGTTTAGGAGGCTGGCTGTAGGGAAAATGAGAAGCAAAAATTTCGATGCAGAAAAATGCCACCTTGCTCCCAACAGCAACATCAATGAGGTAACCGTGCGACTCGCTCAGCTCGGAGAAACAGACTTGACAGGAAGATCGTGGCGTAGCAGGCCCCCCTGTCCTGGCTCATAACAGCTCTGCCGAGCGACAGCAAAACCACCCAAGACGTCAAGTCAAACGTTGCTTTCTTCTGTGCTGCTGTCGAACAAGCTATCCCAGGCCCCTGGCTGGCGCATTCGCCACTGGATTCAGCCAACAAGTACCACAGCTCTCGGGAGTCTGCGTTCGTCACATCAAGGGTCACGGCGGCGGCTTTTATTGAAGATTTGACAGCACAGGGTCAGGGCCGATCCTCACTTCCGATTGGCACATGACCGCTATGGGAATGCGATTCATTCACCTCGGTGTCAATTATCATATCTCGCCGTTCCATCCACCGAACCGAGCTGAAGCTCTGGGCGCCCTTTCCTCCCTCTCTGAGCTTGGTGCTCTCGACGAGAGAGACCAGTGGCTTATGTCGTGAGGATCTGTACAGAACGGGAAACAGAATCACCGCCACCTCGAGTCAAACTTGCGGGGAAGTCTGCTGATGCCCACGTGTGCTCCAGGGTGGTAGGGGCGCCAGTTTATCTGGCCTTCAGCTCTCAGTTGTGAGACCGTGACATGGTGGCATCGAATCACGAGGTTGAACTGAGATCACCCACTATGAACATCGACGTAGATCACGTCCGTGTGTTGCCGCCAGACTGGCGCGTGTGGCTGTTGATAGGCGGCCTGGCTGTTGCTAGCTGGCGCACGTCGAGGGACTAAAGGCATCCCACCGCACCATCACAGCCGGCTTGCCTCGCGTCGCCATTCCCTCCCAGATAGCCACTTGCATGGCCAGTGCATGTCAGACCGCGCGAGAAAGCAAGTCTGGGAGCGGGTGAGCTTCCCCATGCGGACGGGTAGCATCGCTCGTCATGGCGCGATAGGCAGTGATCACCCAGTCTCGTTCGATGTTGTCCTCGGCAGAGATGGCCTCACATGAGTTCCATGTTGAGCTGTCATTGCTGAGACGACACATGTGAAAAACACACACAAGGTTGCAGACTTCGGTCCGACCTTGGCATAGAGTCACAACCGCGCCGAATACCTCAGACATGGGATCCGGACGGATGTGGACATAGGAATAGATAGGTAGTGAGTGAATCCTCATCTGCCGTCAAGGGAGCGGCATTCGGACGTCCGGAAACAGATACTCTGCTCGTCCTCTACTAGAGGGCTAGATGTTGGAGACCTCCCTCGTTGGTTCATCACTCGAGTCCCGCAAAAGGGGGCGCGTCGGTAGACTCGGCCGGGACAGAGATGCACATGCTTGAGACAATGTATGCTCCATCACGTCGATCGAAAGGATCACATGAGTGCCGGGTCTGGCTTCGTTACAAAGTAATACCGACAACTCCAAAGGGGCTAATGGATCTACCAAAAGACACGTTTAATGGAGCCGAGCTCACATATCAACAATGAAGCACTGATCACAGAGTTACATCCGCACACACATACACCGCATGTCTAAAGAGAACAGATCCAAGAACACGGCTGTGATCATGGCTTACGCCCCAGCAAGCTCACCCTTGCCCTTCCTTATCCTTACTTCTTCTGGCCAGCTCTCCAGGTCCCCTAGTCTTGACCCTTTCTTGCCGGCCAAAAAGAAGATGCGCATGTAACGATCTGCGTTGTTTCTTGTCGGTCAGTGTGAACAATGGAGCGGCCCTGACGAATGGGCGTCCAGGCATCACATGAGCCACAGTTAATTATGAGGTTTTTGGCGAGCGGGCGCCCACTCCCGTCATATGACAACCCGCCTTCGGCACGCAAATCTGATCTGTGAGCAGTGGGAACGAAACGCGGGCTTCGCTCCGCCTCCGCGGCGTGTGACCGCTGCTCGAACCGCCCGCATCTTGTTGATACTTCGTTCGTCGTTCCTGCCCACAAGTAGTGGTGCCGCCATGATGCTCGCCGTGATGCTCGCCGTGATGCTCGATCGTGTTGGCGAGGGCGTCCTCCTGCCATTCCACTGCCGCCGGCTTCGGTTCCTCGCTTGGCGACGTGACGCCACAGCGAACGGTGTGGGAGTTCTCGCCAGCAACAGCGAGGGGCCTACCCTCCCCACCGCCAGACTGTGAGTGCAAAGTTTGGTGATAAGTGACCCCGGACGTCGTTTGGGGGAGTAACAAGGCACGCTTGACGCCACAAATGGATGAGTTCGGCGACAAGGTGCCGCTGACAGGTGCTCCACACATGGAGGACGATGACGGAGAATCCGTCAAACGAACCCCTGCAAGTGCCCAGCAAACGGTGGCAGGGCTAAGAGGCTGAGGAGATGAAGCACAGAGGGATGTCGTCTGCCGCCCCCGTTGAATGGTCGAAACATGATCCACAGAGCCTCGCATCGCTTAGGCCCGGGGGGGTGCGAGAGGGCCATAGTGGATGGCGGAGCGATTTACCCCTTGGAAGGTAGGTAGTTTGGTGGGCAAACTAGGTATCGTGGGCCCCTCGTCGGGGCCTCCTCGTCGGGCTATTCAGTGACAGGGGAATTAATCTAATCCCATCGCTGATGGAAACGTTACCTAGAGGGCGAGCACGTCACCTCTTTGGTTGGAGACATGATGGCCGTGCTTCCTCGCCAAGCGGGGCGCCCGAGTCCGGGAATTTTTGAGTCACAAGAGGGGCGCACACGCACTGCCACTGGCACTGGCGATGGAGTTGGCACTGATGATATGATACCAAAGGTAGGTAGGTACTGTTACCGGCATAAGCATAAGCTCAGGCACAGGCACAGAGTAGAGTGGAAACAGCTGAAGGGTGTGGTCTGGCAAGCCGAGACCAACTTGGGGGCCTGACCCCTGGAAGTCGTGCGATATGACAATTTGGGGGAGGCGTTTGTCGGCATCCACTGACGAGCCCATGACACCTGACATGTCACTTTATTGTGAGAACTGTTCACTGTCTGCTGTAACTACTGCAAAAGGCCTTGAGTCTTCGCTTGGGGTCTTGGGGCCTTTGTCTTAGGTTCGAGGTCTCAAATGCCCAAGTCCCGAAAGCAGGAAGGGGAGATGTTTCAATGGCAATCGTTGCTCGCCATTCTCTGCAACAACCTGATAGCGGCACTCTCCCCCGCTTTGAAGTTTGTTAGATGGGCACTGTCTTCCTCTATGTGTCGTGATCGCTTCGGTCCTTTCGCCGATACCATGCAAGCACACTTCAATTTAGTCATCCATTCAATTTGTCCATTCAGACGAATAACACATGTAGACACAGAAAGGACAAGCTAAATTGCTTACATATCTTTCCGCGGGTCAGTTTTGCCACCGTCGCATCATTTCCGCACCTCATGGCGCGCCTAACGGGTCTTGGCGCCGCCGCCTTAGAAACGAAGCGGCTTAGCTTGGGGGGTTATCCGACCTTTTACCTACCAAGGCATGCTACGAGCAACGAACGGGTTAGCGAAGCGAAAAATGAGCCGAACGCGAGAACCCTGCCGTAGTCGAGCGCAAACGGACTCTGGACTAGACAGCGTTAATAGACAAGATAGGCCACTTGGGTAGCTACCAAGTGTTCGCACACGTGCTAAGGGCTCATTCCACCCACGGCGCCCGCCTCTTTCGCGAGTGTTCCCTGCTCGCCTGGTACCGAGCAGCTTCAGTACAACGTCCAACACAATAGGCGTGGATGCGACGTGGGGCCGAACTGACCTGGACCTGGACCTCGACTCAAACTTGGTGTAATGGCTGGAGACCAGTCTCCCCTGCGGGTGTGTCCCAAGCGGGGTAACGAGCACTTGGCAACCTAGCGGTCGGTAACGCTAATAAGCTCATGGCTCATGGGGATAGCTTCAGGGCTCCTCAGAAATGCCCGCGAGTGCGAGTTGGCCAAGAGGTCAGCCTGTTGGTCACGTTGGTCATGGCTTGGCTGCGCCCACCGTCAAAGCACGCGCGCGCACACACACACACACACACAGACATGCGCACACAAATATGTACATACACACGTATGCACCACCTCGATACGAGCCAACGGTATTGTGCCCGTGTGGCAAATCAGGCAAGCCAAGATGCGTGGGCCAGGTAAGTGAGGTCAGCTACTGATGTGAAATCGTGAACGGTGCAGGACCCCTGACAATCTATCTATCCCCCTACGCCAATTCAGCGTCTATCTCTCTCTTACTGAGATCTCACCCGCGACCCAAGGCAGGAAGCATGGGCCTCTTTGTCTTGGAACTTCGCCGAACCCCGAGAGTCTCACCCCCAGGGTACAAGGTGACTGACACCGGCAGAGGGCTGCACTAAAAGGCAGACGCCTGCCGGGAAGAATGTGGCTTCTCGACTTTCCAGTGGTGGCAGCATCTCAACAATACCGTTTTATTCCTCGGCCCCATAATCGTAGCCCAGTGCTCGGTTCAGGTCTAGATGTTATGACGTGCTTCATGAGGCTTGACGACAAGGGCGACTGACGGCTTCACAACATGGTGGCTCCGAATCAGCAGAGGCCTTGTCAGTTATCAAGAACGATTTTTTGCGGTATTCAGCTATCTAATTCAGTACCTACAGAGAAATTATGCATTGCAGATGGATAGAGAGAAGAGATGGCGATAGAGACAAACAGTAGACAGAGTTTCGACTCGTGCCCACACCGCTCCGCTCTTGGTCTAGTAGCCTGCAAGATCTCCGAGATCAGCGTCCAGGACCGACGGTGACAGGCAGATGGGTCCCGTACATCTGAACTACCTGCTTGCATTGCTTCGCACTTTAGAGGACTCTCGCCAGAGGTGGTGCCTTATCGCCGCTGGGCACTACTGACCACCCACCCACCACCTTGCGAGACGGCCAAACCGAGCTGGGTTTGGATCCAGCGCCCATTCCCTACCCCTTGATCCGGGTCGAACATGCAGCATCGCGCCGGGGCACGCCGGGGGGGGGGGGTCTCCACTCGCTAAGGTGATCCTGCACAGGGTCGCAAGGGGAGAGGGGCATGGTCGGTGATGACGGCGGGAGGGCAGATCAACCGGGTGGATCATGCATCCTACATGGCTCCCTCCAACGCCCACGCTGTGCCTGTTGAGATAGACTCGACTGTTGAGGGGTGGGTGGTAGGTGTTCGTTGGGGGGTGGCTCGCGAAAGGGATTCTCTAAAGGGAAGAGGAGGGGCGTGTGGTTGTTGGAATGTTCAAGGTCGTCAACCAAGCACGATCCAGGACAGGGTGCGAGCGAGCCGTTGTGTTGGGATCCCAGTCGACAAGGCAAGCAAGCATCATGGCTTCAGAAGAGTGGACTTCTCGAAGAGTAGGCATTCAGCTGCCAGGCGCAAGGGATCGACATGCCCATGCCTATGCCCATGCCCTTGTGCCTTGTCCCTTGTCCATGCTCCTCGGTGGGACTCTCTCTCTCTCTTTCTTAGTCTCAACAGCAACCGCAGAATTACCCTCCCCAGCGAGCTTCCGTCCCCCTCCAAGACCCATCCCCCCTCCACTCCTGTGACTGAGACTTCGTCGGTGCATCCAGCTGGTATTACCCTGAACAGGGGCGTCCAATCACCAGGGGTGGCAGCAGCCTGGTGGGATAACAAGCAAAACACTATGATGAGCTAGTTTTACATGGGTTAGCCGTCACCCCATTCCTCGCCTCCGCACTGACGCCCGCCGGCACATGCTCAAGCTAGAGCTAGCTTGGGTAGCAAGCCAGGTCTCGCCGCCAGGCTAAACGGCGTACCGACGGCGAGGTTGTATATCTCCGCTTAGCATCCCACGTCTTGATCCCGTCCTGGCGAATCCAGAGCTCCAGGAGTTTTCTCCGAAGCAACGACCACATACATACACATCCCATTATACATCATACTGGCACACAAAGCCCACGATACCACTTGTCATCTTTCTGTATAGTCACCTCCCAGCCAAATCCCACCGCATGCACCGCACACAATCATGTCGGCGGTACCGAAGACAGAAGTCAAAGATGAGACGCCCGAAGTCACGGCTCGGCGGCTCAAGAAGCGTGAGCTAGACCGCAAGGCCCAGCGCATGGCCCGCGAGCGCACAAAGAGCCGCATTGCCCACCTCGAGGAGCTCGTCGGCCATCTATCGCACAATGACACCAACGCTGAGGTCTCACACCTCATGGAGCGCCTGCTGCAGACAACCCAGGAGCGGGACAAGCTCGTAGGCGTCCTGGCCTCGTTGGGCACCACGATCCGCCACCATACCGACGCCCTGACGGCAGCCCAAGCAGAAGGATCGTCCAGTGCTGTCGTCGCCGCCATGCAAGCCCTGGGTGACCGCAGCGAGCGAAATGTAGACGTCAAGCCCTTTGATCAGCAGGCACAAGCCCAAGCCCAAGTTCACGACCACGGCCCGCTGACGACGAGTCACGGACATCGTGAACCGTATGCTCCTACTGATCCTCGCATGCAGCAGCATCCGTCTGCTCCGCCGCCGCCGGCATACGGCTGGGGGTTCGAGAATCCCGACCTGCACCAGCAGCACCAGCACGCACAAAACACGGCAGCCATGCCACCATATTCGTCGCAGGACTATGACAAGCTGCCGCCGGGGAATCCGATCGCGATGCCGAGGAGCGACTCGGAGTTCTCTTCAGAGACCAACGTTTCGGGAGAACACTATATGGTGCCACCATCAGCATGCCACCCACAATGCGAGTGCCTCACCATCATCGAGCCGCCCCCAGATCATCCCGCAAGCGGCCGCAACACATGGCGCGATGCTAACAGCGCTCTGGGAAAGTCTGTCAAGCTGCTGGAGGCAGAAGATGTTGAGGCCGAGGATCGCGCGAGCCAGGACACACCAGTACGGGCCATCGTCGAAGGTTGGGACAGCATCGAGCGGGCTGGCCTGATGACCGATTCATGGCGTAAACTGCGTGTTCTCGATGATATCTGCTTCTCAAAGTGCGGCGCCGTCGAGCGCTTGGCCGTGTTGAGGATGATGCACCTCCTCATCTGTTGCCACGGCGATCCCACTCCAGAGCGCCTCGCCACGTTACCACGATGGTACCGTAAGAGGTGCGTTTTTCCTCTCCATGGCATGCGGGCAATTTTCTCCATTTGAAAGAGTTGTGCTTGAATAGCGTTGCTGACCCGGTAGTAGACCCTCGCAACAGGCCATCCCACATCCGTATGCGATCGATTTCCTCGTCTGGTGTGTACTCGAACCTCCCGCTCCCCGTTGCCATTCTTTGCTTTTGTCTTGTATATACGTGCCGAGCTCCTCCTTCGAAGCATCCATCCTCTATATCCTGGTACAATCTCGACGACGACTGACAGGAAACCCACCAGGCCCGGCATCCGCGAGCGTTTTGTCTTCTCGCAACACCGCTACTGTACGAACCAGTTCTGGGAGCTCTTCCGCTCGAACCTCACCTTGGTCTGGCAGTTTGGCTTTGACGACTGCTTAATGCAGAACACGGCGACGGGGCGCTTCGAGCTGGCGCCGCTCTTCGAGGAGCGCATCCGCGACATCAAGGCCTGGACCATGAACGCCGACTTTCTCAACCAGTATCCCGAGCTCGCCGACGACATACCCGTGTTCACCGGCATCCCCGCCAAGCCGAGCACGCCGCGGAACGTCCTCGCGCAGCAGCAGGCGCGGTGGAGCACGACACCGAGGCCCATCAAGCGCGACGTCGACGAGCCGGCCGAGCTCGTGCCTCAACAACAGCAGCAGCAGCAGCAACAGCAGCAGCAACAGCAGCAGCACCAGCAAGCCGAAGACGACCTGGCCAAGAGCTCGGCGCTCGTCGTCACGACGCAGGCGCCCGCCTTCGCCGACAACGAGTACATGGCCCAGAGTCCCGACGTGCACGTCACCATAGCCGGCCAGCCGACATATGCCTACGACCAGTCCGGCGTCATTGTGCCGACGACGCTGGCGCCGGCGGACCTCGGCCCGGGAGGACAGCATGTCTATCCTGGCGGGTCGTGGTTTTACACATACTGCCAGCACGGCTACACATGAACGCAGTCTCGAGACGAGAGAAAAAAAAAAGGGGTCATGAAAGGGAAAAGAAAACGGGATATCTACATTCTGATGCATGCTACCTACGATATGATGCAAACTGGTATTTCCGCATTCTTGGACGCCGCAACCCTGGTAAGATACAAACCAACGCTCGCTACACCACACACATCATGTATACATAAACAAAAGAAAGAAAAATAAAGAAAAAAAACTGACCAGAGACAGACACTACGCCCCCACACCAGCACACGGCGCCGCAGCCGGCAGGGCAAAATCATAGGCCGGCGCGACGGGATCGTAGCGTTGCAGGAACGAGGAGGGTCGGTCGTCCTCGAGCAGCTCGTCCAGCTTGTGGCGGCCGTAGCAGGGGGGCACCTCCATGCTGCTGTTCAGGCCGCCGGCGGCGCAGACGTGGACGTCGGGGCGCCTCGAGATGAAGTAGTCCGAGCCCGCGACGGGGGCGTTGGGAGAGATGTAGAGCTTGATGGGGATTGTGGCTCGGAACTGCACCAGTCAGTTTTCTGGGGTGGGGAACACGCGGCAAACGACATGGAATGAGGGGGAGGCAACCTTGGCGGGGAGAGTGATGAGGGAGGGGACTATATCGACCGATATACTAGGTCGGCATAACACGAGAGGAAGATGCAAGAGGCAGCAACCAACCCAACAGGCAACAAGCAACAGATAAGAACGGGGGGATGAGACGCCTCCAAGAAGAAAAACTCACATTCGAAATCATATCAGGTCCCTCCGCAAAAGTCACGGCGAATTCCACCTGGTGACTGACCTTGATGCCGCGCACATCAACATCAGGCGAACACTTGATCAGCGTCGTCGGCATCGGCAGCCGCCTCTGGACATGCCATTCGCCCGCCGCGCCGTCAAACCGACCGATGCGGCCCTTGTCGTCCATCGCCAGGTCCCACGCCGCCGCGAGCCGATACCCCTCAACGGTGCTGGTCGTCGTCCCGGCGCCGGGGCAGCCCGAGGACACCTGTGTCTCGAGCGAGTGGACCTCGCGCAGCAAGCAGCGGACGGAGCGCAGGGTGATGTTCTTGGCGAGGGCGGTGAAGCGCAGGTCGACCGGCAGGACGGTGCCGAGGGCGATGGCCTTGTGGGCGAGCGACAGGGAGTAGACGAGGCGGCCGGTGCTTGTGCCCTCGACGGTGGCGGCGTCCATGAGGGCAAAGGCCGAGCTCGGCAGGGTGCGGATGATACGAATGGGCTTCATGGCCTGAGGCGATGTCTCGTCGGGCGCGTCGCGGACGGTGCTCGCCTTGAGGTGGTAGGTGATGCTGCAGCGGGGACAGCCGCGGGCTGTCTCGGGGACGTGGCCCGGGATGAGGTGCTCAAAGGGCCACTCGTAAGTGCCCTTGGGCAGGGGTCCGCCGAGAGATGCCGAGGGGACGTCGTCGATGAGGAACGGCGCCCAAATGTGCTGGTAGACAACGCCCGTCGTGGAGGAGGCGGAATGCAGGTCTGAGTCGTGGTCGCTGAAGGCCATGTCAGCTGCCTGTGTTCGATACACCAGCCACCTACCGAAACAAATACAAACAATGCAAACAAAGGGGGTTCGATGCCACATACGATGTCCTGTGATAGCCGACCAGCTGCAGCTGCACGCCCCTGGCGCGCTGCGCGGACGGCAGGCAAAGGGTGACCTTGCCACGGATGTACTGGCCCGGCGCCTCGCGTTCAGAGCCGCTCAAGATAACAAAGTCGCTCTGGGGGCTGTGATCGGCGTTAGCAAAACGATGTCTCGGACGGGTTGGGCAGCAGAGCAGCAGATGGCTGAGCAGTCAATTGCTGGGCAGAAGATTCAAGGGCGGTAAAGCATACGAAATCTTGATATAGGCGTCGCATTGACCGCCGGTCAGCCTTGTCAGCCACGAAGGCATTCTGTGTTTCGGAGTTTGGGGGAGAATGTCGGGCTCGGGTTTGTTGGTACAGCCAGCCGGGTCTAGTCGTGTCTCTGTGTGATCAAAGTGTGTGTGGTCAGAGGGAGACGAGAGACAGAGAGACTCGTCTCAGTCGAGGCTTCGAGAGAATGCTGGAACGGATGTGGACGTGTTCTTATGCCCCAGCGCAGAGCTTCTTTGTTGGGCTGAGGGTGAGATTCTGGGGGTTCTCGGCTTCTTATTGGAATGCGTGATCGGCGTCCAAGAGTGACACAGGCCAGATGGACAGCAAGGTCGCACAGTGAGGTTAGTACCAAAGTTGGTACAGAGAGAACAGCGGATGGGTTCCAACAGTTGAGACAAGGCAAAAAGAAACGGACTTCTGAGACTCCCGGGTTCAGCAGACAGGCGGTGGTGCCTGGAACGAATATATAATCACTAATGCTACATTGACTAACTAAGTTTCTGACGTGTGAGGACGAACGCCGGGCGAGACATGGTTCAGAAGCGGATCGGCATTAGGAAAAAAAGAAAAAGAAGAACGAACCTCAGGAATCCACCCCAGACAAGTCTTCACGAGACATACGTTGCGAAGGACAAGATACGCCAACGCGCTCCGCAGGCTTTTCCAAACTCGTGGCTTCCGACAAGGCCGGTGGGAGACCAGCCTGGTCAGCGTCATACGTGTGCAGGTGAATCCCGAGGTCGGGTTTCAGGGGCGGAGCATGCTCCCAGTGGCTGGCTCCGTCCGGCACTTGCTGATGTGCCTTGTAGTCCAATGATTTCAGCACCCTGGATTCCGGCTGTCTGTGGACGCACTCGGAGGGTTTCCCAGGCTGAACACTCCGCTGGGCGGGAATCGCCCCGACGGGTGACAAGGACGAGGTGGGCAGGGCTGCTGGGCTGATGAGCGGCTGGGCGGCTGGGCGCATGTCCGATCCAATCCCGATTCGGAAGTTCCGACGATGCCGCTGGGTTGGGAGGGGTACCTCCGCTGATGCCATGACAGCAGCAATCAGGGCTGTCTGACAAAGACGGCTAAGCCGAAACTTTGGCTATGATGATTTCTGCTGTAGAGAAAGAGTCTGACAGGTGGCTTGAGATGCCTCGAGATTGATTTATGGCGGACAAGCCGAATGATCGTGTCCGGCATCTTGTATTTTCACGGGCCGGAGGCTGCCGGTAGAGCGGGGTAGAACGGCTCCGGGTAGTGGGGCCCAGCCGGCAGTCTCCAGTCTCAGTTCCAGTCCCAGGCTTGTACCCCGCGTTGAGGCCCAGAACTGACCAGCAGACTGAGACAAGTTTAGGCCTCCGTGGATGATTTGATGAAGACAGCATTGACGAATGACTGAGCTTGCACTGTTTTGCAATCCTTCTTCTCTTCTTTTTTTTGCTCATCAGTCCACTCTTGGCACCAAAGCAAAGTATCTTCCACAACAGGTGAGCCACGTGACGAAAGAGGGGTAATAGGTGCCTGTGCCTGCCTGCGTCACGTCCCGTCTCGAGGACCGCGGCAGGCACTCAACTGAGGCGCTTCGGTTCAGCCACAACGTGATATCGCCTCATAACGCTCCTTTCCTTGTCGTGCCTGGACCTTCAAATACCTTCCGGCAATTTCCATCAACTCAGACGACATGGCCTGATTCCGCCATCCGCCATCCACCATCCACCATCCATCATCAACCATCCATCATCAATCTTGTCCCCCGAACCATCCGAACACAGAACTTAAACTCACCGACCCTCACAGCATGGGCATGGACATGACAGACGAATACCCTTTCGACCTCGGCACATACACCCGCCCCGTGACCACCCGCTCTGCCCAATGCCAGGCATGGTTCGACCGTGGCCTCGTTTGGTCCTATGCTTTCAACCACGAAGAAGCCGCCGAATGCTTCCGCCACGCCATTGCGCATGACGGCACCTGTGCCATGGCCTATTGGGGCCTCGCCTACTGCATCGGCCCAAACTACAACAAACCCTGGGCCTTTTTCGACGCCGACGAGCTCGCGCGTGTCGTGCGTCAGGGCCACGACGCTGCGCTCCAGGCACAGGCTCATCTCGATGCTGTGACGCCTGTGGAGCGAGCCCTCGTCGCCGCCGTCCTCAGTCGATATCCCCAAGCCACACCGGACGCCGACTGCGAGCCCTGGAATCTCGCCTTCGCCCATGCCATGCAGGCTGTCCACGCCCAGTTTCCCGACGATCTCGACGTCATCACCGTTTGCGTCGACGCCGTCATGAACCTCCACCCCTGGGACATGTGGCAGCTTAAGACAGGCGAGCCTACGCCTGGCGCCCAGACGCTCGAGATGAGGGCCATCCTCGACCGCGCCCTCGGTCTGTCTGATACCACAGCCGCCTCGGCCACCTCCGTCGACGCCGGTGTCCCTCCACGAGGCGGCGCCAAGCACCCGGGTCTGCTGCACCTCTACATTCACCTCCTCGAGATGTCGCCCCACCCAGAACACGGCCTCCCTGCCGCTGACAACTTGCGCACCCTCGTCCCCGATGCCGGCCACCTTCTCCACATGCCCTCCCACCTCGACATCCTGACGGGCGCTTATGCAGCTGCCGCCGAGGCCAACACGCGCGCCGCCGCCGCCGACGAGCGCTACCTCGCCCACGCCGGGCCCCTCAACTTTTACACCCTTTACCGCAGCCACGACTACCACTTTCTTGTCTACGCTGCCCTTTTCTCCGGCCAGTCGACCCTCGCCCTCGACGCCTGCCGCCGCCTCGAGGCCTCCCTGCCAGCGGCCCTGCTGCGCATCCCCTCGCCGCCCATGGCTGACCGCCTCGAAGCCTTTCTCGCCTTGCGTCCCCACGTGCTTGTCCGCTTCGGCCGCTGGCACGACATTCTCGCTCTGCCGACCATGCCCGATCCGTCCAGCGCGCCCCCGGCCAATCCAGACGCAGACGAGTACGAAGAAGACGCCTCGCTCCTCTGCGTCACAAACGCGACCCGCCTCTACGCCAAAGCCCTCGCCCACGCCGCCCTCGGCAACACGTCCCGCGCCCGCGCCACGCAGGTCCTCTTCCTCGCCGCCCGCGCCCGCGTCCCCGCCTCGCGCACCCTCTTCAACAACACGGCGCCCGACCTCCTCGCCGTCGCCGCCGCCATGCTCGAGGCCGAGATCTGCTTCCGCGAGGGTCCAGCCGCCTGCGACGACGCCCTCGCGCGCCTCGCCGACGCCGTCGCCCTGTCCGACGCCCTGCCCTACGACGAGCCCTGGGGCTGGATGCAGCCGGTGCGCCACGCCCAGGGCGCGCTCCTCCTCGAGCGCGGCCGCGCCGCCGAGGCGCTGGCCGTGTACGCGGCCGATCTAGGCATCGACGATCACGGCGCCGAGAGGCTGCCGCGCGCGCTGCAGCATCCCGGCAACGTGTGGGCGCTGCACGGATACCACGAGAGCCTCGTTCGACTGGGCAGGTCGGACGAGGCGCGCGCCGTCGAGGGTACGTTGAATGCGCTCCTGACGGTGGCAGACGTCGAGATCACGTCGTCCTGTTTCTGTAGGAGGGTGACGGCACAGGACTGCGCCGCATGTCGTGACTGATGGACTGTGCCGTATGCGAGCACCATTGCTGACCATGTGACGCGCAAACCCTGATTTGACGATACCAAGCAACTACGACTGCAGGCAAAATAAGCAAACCTTTCAGGTCGTCCTCGACCGGCAGGATTCACCAGTCACACCTCATCCCCCCAGGCCATGCAGCCCCCTAGACCTTTCCACGTGCCAACACCTTCATCAGGCCTGATGCCCCTTACTCTCCCCCCATGTCGCACCTTCATACCCCAACAGCTCTTGCGCTGCTGCCCAAACTTTTTCTGCAATCTCCAGCACATCCTCCGGCATGCGTCCACCACCGTGCGCGCATCTTGCTCCGGCGCCAGGGCCAAACCCGACACCGTCCTGCTTTGGCTGATTCCACCACGCCGAAGCGCCCCCGTCACTGGTCGTGCTGCTGGCGGCGCTTGAGCTCCTGGCACCATCCAATCCCTTCAACGACTGTCGGATACGATTGGTCAAAACACCAATTTCCTCAGTCTGGGTCGTTTTAGTGCTGCCGTCAGATTCATGCCCCTCCTCGTGTACTTCCCTGGCCGCCTCGTCATCAGCTGCAGCCTCCGAATCTACCTGTGGGACCCGAATGTCCCGAAGACGCATGGTGAAGCGTTCGAACACTGCCAGCCGCTTCTCTGCCGCTTCGGCTCGTGACCTCCACATGGCCAATTCTCTCTTAGCCTCCCGCAGCTGCTCGCTCAGTGTGCCAATGTCCATGTTCTCTCGCGTCTCGAGTTGCCGTCGGAGCGAAGACGCCTCCTCGTCACGGGCCTCCAACTGCCTCTGCAAGTTTCGAATCTGTGCATGCAAGAGGCAATTCCCCCCTCCGGGAACAGGACTTGCTGTTGGCACTGGTAGGAAAGGATCACCCTCGGGGTCGTGATTGTCGTGATCATGGCCATGAGAAGGGCCACCTGAAATAGCAGATGGTGGCCGCGAAAAGTTCATGTGCCTGTCAACTGGCGGCTCTTCCTCCTGGGGAACCATCGTGCCGAGGCTCGGGAGATGATCAGGGCTATCGTTGAGCAGCGGAGCAGATGGAGAGGCTGCCTCGTTCTTGGACAGCTCTGGCGTCTGTCGCAATTGGATCTTGCGAAAAGCAGCAAGTGCTCTTGATGGTGATGTTTCTTCAGGGCGGGAGGCTGCGCGCAGCGTCGTGCTATCACTTGCTGATGGCCTCAGAGGCTTTTTTGTTCCGCTTCCTATCCGCAGCGATCCTCTGCTGAAGGCCTTGGCAGAGCCTTTACTTGACGAACGATCATACGTTAGCCTGACGGGCGGCACTGTTTTCGGCGGCGTGACATTTTCTGAGTATGGTGAGACGACCGACCCTGACACAGTGTCGACCTGCTTTCGAGTGGCTGGTGCTGGTGTGGCGATGAATGATGAGTCCTTGGATGCTCCCTCCCACATCGCTGCCATGGCTTTGACACCTCCAGGCCGCGATGCTGACTTGCGGAGAGCAGTCTTCGGAGTGGAGAATGCCAGGTTCTCAGATCGAGAAGGTGTTATGAAACTTCGCATGGTCGACGCCCTTGACCGCTGCGCCATTTCGGCGGCTTGCGAAGCCAAGCTTTCTCTCCGACTTTGGTCAAGTCCTGGCGCTGATACGGAGGTTTTCGCGAAGTTTATCAACCCAATTTGATCATCGCAGGTCCGTGTTGCGGATGCGCGACTCAATCTTGTAGATGTGATATTAGTCTTCGGGGAAGCATTGTCCTACTGTGCTTCCAGCGAATCTGTTCTTGAAGCATCGGTGTGAACTGGCACCTTCATAGCAACGTCAAACTCCTTGAAAAGCTCTTTTGGCGTAATCTGGATAGAATTCTCACGCTCTTTCTCTCTCTCAGACATGCGCTCGTCGTGCATATTGCTGTTAATGCGGACCGTTTGGTTGGATCCAGCCCCGCTGGTGTTCCGCTGGTCAAGCAAGCGTGACTCGACCTCCATGTCGGCTTTCATGATGACTCGCCAGTCTGACAGGCTCGAATTCCCCACGTCGGGGCTGCCTGCAACAGGTTGACGCTTCGGGAAAGTGGTTCTTTTCTGGATACTTTGGTGCTCACTCTGTCCGACGGCTGGGCTTGCGACCTGCCGTGCCGTGATTTTGCTCTCCTCGGACGAATATCCTTGTCCACGACTGGGAATCGGTCCTACTATTCCTTGCTCCGGCCAGCCTTCCTGGTCCGTTTTCATGAAACGGCGGATACGTGAGGACACAAGTCCTGAATCCGATTGCTGAAGACCGCTCTTCTTGCTAGCTTCAAAGGGGGAACGTACCGGTGAACGTCGCGAACGGGGAATGTTTTCTGACTCGTCGCCTCCTTCGCTCCCCGTTGATTGACAGAGTATCCGAGATTGAAGGGTCTGAAGCGACGGATTGGCTCTTGTAGATGATCGAGGTTTGGTCGCATCCTGCGAACTGCATGATTTCGCAGCTGGCGTGGTCATCGGCTGAGTTGCAGGCGTAGCACGATTATTCCCAGACGTGCAGCTGTTTCGAGACACTTCGACCGATTGCCGGGGTGTGCCACTTGCAGATGATTTCGTTTTTCCGGCAGGGCTGAGCTTCGCGGCTGTCATCATCTTTGCCAAGGTTGACGGAAACGGCTGCTTCGTGTTTGGCATTGCGCGTGTTGGGTCTTGTGTGTCTGGGGGATGTTGTCGTGAGGTCGACTCTGGCAGCCATTGCAGCGCGCCATGGTCGGAAGCGCTCTCCTCCGCTGTCGGCGAGAGAGGGTTGAGTGAACTTTTGGGAGGAATCCTAGTGATCGAATCAGAGTAAGACGACTTTGGTCGGGTTCGTCGAATGGACAGAATGTCGGCTGTGCTGCTGGAAATACTTTGACCCGTCAACCCTCCACGCCCTAACACACGATCAACATAATCAGAATCAAGAATGACTAAGTTCCAGGGCAAAACATACTTTGAGCCGGTGTGGGTGTATTGAGCGTTGGTGATCCAGTACGATCGGCCCCTGGCACATCAGGGCTGTGGCCTTCCCAGCCAGGAGGCTGTTTAAGCTTGAATGGCTCTGAAACTGAGCTTCTCAAGAAACCTCTCCCACTCGCCAAATTTCCATTGGAATTTTCTTTGCTCCTCCCTTTGCCGGCCAAAACAGAGAGGCTTCGTAAATTTCTGACAACGTCTCGCCAGTGAGTGATGATCATCTCAGCAATCTCGTTGGCGATCAGTATCTTGTCAATTGTGGGAGAATGTTCCGAAACCATGGTCTTGCTGCGCAACCTTTCTTTCTTGAGTTTTGCTGGGGTCATAGGAAACAAGAGAAGCCCTGAGGATGGGTGAGCAACTCTCATGTTGTACGTATCGAGTAGGTCGCCAATAAGTAGGGGTCCAAATATGATACCAAGGGCGCTGTAACCCATGAGGTCAGATGTTGGAAGAGGATGGCCCAGATCGTCCTCGTGGGGCGCGATCTCCGCTTGACGGCCTACAAGAGAGAGCAGACCAAAGACGGCACAGAGAAGTTCACGATGGAATTGTGACTGAAGAGTTCCAATGGCCAGTGCGATCATTCGACCTCGTATCTTGGTTTGCCTCGTTCTGATGAACTCGGGCTCAGCACGGGACTGACTGTGGATGGCAACGAGTGCGTCAAACAACCCTAGTGATCCGAGGATACCTCCAGGCAGAACTCCGAGGAACTTTTTGAATGCCGATGCAATGTCGTGAGGACCAGCGTTGATGTGGGTTGGAAGGTTCGGGCATCGAACAGTACGGGCAACCTCCTCATTCTGGCCCTCGAAGCAATAGTAGTCGAAGAGAGCATTGACGATGCGTTGTGAGCCGGGGATTCTGAAGACGCCGCGAGTCACGAGACCTTATGGCGTCAGTACTGCTGAGCAGGATGATCAGAGCGAACATACCATGTTGCGCGAGATACTGCGCCGTGGCCCGAAAGCATGTTGGGAGCATTAAAGCCCCAGGAGCATATTCGGCAGGAAGATAAAACATGCTCTTCCCACCAAGTCTGACCATGGTTTGTAGACTTAGTCGCTTCTGCGACTCCTTTCTACCGTGCATCATCTTCAGAGCCAGGTCACTGACGCTCCGTCGATGTCGTGGTACGTGGCCACCAGCTTGTTCCTTGTGTTCTCGTTGCTCGGTAGACGGCGTCCGCAGTATCTTCGACCACCATTTTCTCTTCTCCGTCATGGTCGATGGGTATGTGTCTCGCTAGTTTCCATCAATGTCAAGCTTCACCACAATATAGAGGCGTCTCACCTTTCCCTTCACAAAATCGTCCGCCACTAGGACACGGATTCCATGCTTCACCTCTGGTAAGCAACTTGAGAATTGCACGGAGACCAGTCTCAAATGAACCTTTTTAGCCAATCTGTTGTACTCCACCACAAAGTGTTGCCTGTCTTCGATCTCATCAGTGTCCGAAAACATGGCCAGGTCGCCGCTGGATGACGTCCAGGTCGCGCTGCTCTGCAAACACTTGGTCCTGCGACTGGAACCGGTCCACGGCGCGGGGACAATGTCCGAATTTGCAAGACGCGGGTAACGAGACGCAGACGACTGCCTAGAAACCGGCATACTACGAGGGACGAGGAAGCTCGTAGGCGCAGTGCTGCCGGCGTGGCTCTTCTGAGTTTCCGACTCCATTTCTTTCGAGGACTTTGTCGAGAACGATGGATTGGGGACGTAGCCCGAACCTCTGTTGTAAGACTGCATTACGCGAGGTTGAAATGCGTAATTCGTGCGGGTGAGAAGAATGCAGGTAATGAAGGCCAGTGGTGCCAAGATGGTATTCAAGGTGTCTAAGGGGGTATGTCAAAATCTGCAAGACGGAGATGCCGCTCCTGGTGGCTGTGGAAGAGCTGCGGATGGTGAAATAGCGTGGCCACTGTAGAAAGCTTGCCATGGTGGGAAGATGCCTGGTTGTGCTTTTTGTTCGCGTCTTGACCTGAGCCGACCTGGTGACCATGGTAGAGAGCTCTTTCCTGACCTGCAGTCTGTGACTGCGCCCCGTGAATCGAACCTTCCTGCTGCTGACAAGATATCTGCAGTTGCCCTCCCATACGCTATTTGTAGTCTGCAGCTGATTAAGCTCTTGTCGAGTCGCCAAAATCGCCAACAGGAGGCACCTCAGCATACACAAGCACCTAGATTATCTCCGCCAGTCTGCACACACGATTAGCGCACAAAAATGAAAGACACAACGGTTCCAGAACAGACTAGATTCAACTGAATCCCGAAGCTCAATACCGCGGACCACCCTTTCAGGTCAAAACATTGAGCGATCATCTGGACCGTCTCTCATGCAGGTGAGCAGGTCCTCTATAGCGTGTGACAAAGGAAAGAAAAAGGCGGAAGACGTTGGATGCGAACCGTGCATCTGGCCAGGTTCCTCCCAGCGAAGCCCGTTCTCTCAGACGCCGTGCAGAAAATGCATCAAAGATCTTTCCACCCTCCAATATCCTGGTTCTCCTGTTCTCCGATCCCCGATCCCTGTGCTCCATCCCCTTCCGTTCATACTGTCCGTCATCCATCATGGTCGTTGCGTGTCATGTGTAGCTGATTGGCAGGTAGCCCCTACCTCAAGTCGTCCTCCTCTCCGTGAAGGAGGACGTACTTGAGGATGTCGGATAGGGAGATGATGCCTACCAATCGATTCTCATCGTCCACCACTATGAGGCGATGCACTCTCGACTTGCGCACCGTGTCGAAAATGGAGTCCAACCGGTCTTCGGGGCCGCAGGTGTAGATACCCGGGAAATCGTCCGGTCGCTTGCAGAGTGCCTCACCGACACTGGAAGACAGGTCGTCGTATGCTCCTCCCTTGATGCAGGGAATGATGTCGACCGCCTCGAAGACATTGAGTAGTCGGTTGTGTTTGTCAACCAGAGGAACGCACGATATGTCATGCTTGACCATGAGGGACACGACGTCGAGGACGGAGGTGCTCATGTGTGCCGTCGCGAGGTGGCCCCAGGTACCCAGGCCGACATCTCTGACCGCCTTCTTCAGCATGACTGTGTTGTGTTCGTTGTTGACGGCGATAAACTTGAGGATTCGGTACTGGGTTATGACACTAACAACAGTTTCCCTCCTCGTTTCGTCGTCAAGGTCGACAAGGGGGATTCGGCGGGCCTTCGTCTTCAGCATGCGGCGGCATGCCTCGTATAGGGGGCGCATAGGGTTGACCGAGACGGTCTCTAGTGGCGACACGCCGATGGCCTTCTCGATATCTGGTTGTCGTGGTTAGCATTGCCCATTTTTCCTGTCGAGTCCTTTCAATTCGTACCCCGCAAGCTGCTGAGTCGGAAGTGGTCGAGCTTGCTGATCTCGTCAGGAAACTGGCAGTAGTATTGAATGACATTGATAAAGTCGGTCGCCGTCAACAGGCCGGCAAAGGTCGACGAGTGCGAATCCCATAGCGGGGCAGAAACAATTGCTGGCAAGTCTGGTTAGGACACGCACGCGACAGCAGTAGGAGAATGCGGGGTCGGTAGGCAGCGTACAGTTCTGGATGAGGATATTCAAGCTCTTCTTGATGAGGAGGTCGTTGTCGAGCACGATCAATCGGAAGGACAGGGGCAGGACGTCGTAACTGGTTCGGACCTTGAGGAACTCCCGAATGGCTCTCTATGACGGGCGAGGCAGTGGTCAGCATAGGGTGCTACGAGTTGCCACGACAGGGCCGGTGTCGCATCTAGTCGTCGCGGAGGTTGCACCCGGGCGGTCAACCTGTCTCAAGGGCATGCGACCCCGCGCTTCGCAGACTTCCGTGCGGACAGAGTACGAGATGAAGCACGAGGCATGGCAGGCAGAGGGGGACAAGATGTGCAAGGGTAAGCTCTTACCAGACCCTGCATCTGCTCCTTATCGAGCGGGCTTAGGGGTTTCGCCGTCATTTCTGTGCGCGCAGCGGCCGCCGAAGGGGCGGGCTTGGGGCGAAGGTAGGAGGAGGGTGTGACGAAAGGAAGCTCGTGACCTTGACCGTGTGTTGGCGCTGGGGCGGCGAGTTGGGGTGCGTGAGCGTGGGGTTGGGGATGGGACTGGGAAGCAGAGGAGGAGGAAGCGTTCGGTCTGGCAATCGAGGCCGCGGTAGCGAAGACGGGAGGCGCCTGTGTTCCACTGCCACTGGGGCTGGCGTTGGGCTTTGGGCCTGAAGACGATGGCGGTACTGTCGCTGCTTGTGGTGGTGCTGGTGGTGCTGGTGGTGGGAGCGCTGCTGCTGCCACTTCTGCTGCAACCGTGACTCTAGGCTCAGGGACAGTTCCGGCTTCAGCTCCAGAATCGGCGGGCGCGGCCGCGGCGGGGTTATTTTCAAGGTCCATGTCGTGGTCAGGCATCGTCGGTCGCACCGAGCCGGAGGGGACTTGTGGGAGCTAGTACTTGGCGCATGCGCCCGTCCACCGAGCTGTCGTGTAACGCTGGCGAAAATTGAAAACTCGACGATGATTTTACACCTCCTCTCGGACGTTGATGAGTCGAAAGGCGAAGTTGATCAACCGGAGAGCAAGGCCTGCAGGAAATCTGGTACTGCTTTGGGGGGGGGTTGAGTGGGCTGTCGACTGGCACAAGCGACGGATGAGCAGACTGGCCAGACAGACGAGGAGGAGCTGGGCGATCGGAGGCTAGGGGGAAGGGGAGATGGAGGGGAAGGGGGGGTCCTTTGGAGGGGGTGTATGTGCTGTGGTTGGCGGGAAGAGGGCTTTGTCGAGGGAGATAGGCAAGGCAGATGCGGGAGATAAGGATAAGATTGTGGTGATGAGCTCATATTTCATGGGAGCTCCCGATTTACTGCCGCAATGTACGTGCATAACCTTAGAAGTCTAAATTTCAATAATCATTTCATGAGCCCGCCCTTCATCCCGCTCGGTGGGCTGCTCTGTTGGTGATTGAAGTTTTCCGTCTTTCGGCCTTCAGCACCTACCTACCTCACAGCGAATCGGGGCGGAATCCACAGAGTGAGGCGGCCCAGATGAAGACAGGCAGACATGCGAGGGCAGCAACAGGTGGCCCGTGCTCAGAGCCCTCTGTCTCTTCAGGGCGCCAAGCACTAAAACATCGCAACAGTCACTGGAGGTTGGCAGGCTGGAGGGAGCTCCCAAGACTCCCAAGGCTCCCGAGGATAAGGTGGGCCACGGTTTTGGGACGTGCAGTGTGCTGCAGGTCCGGTCGGGGTGTGCCCTTGCCAGGTTCTCGTTTTATCCGCCCCCCCCTGCCTCATGGTGATGGACTGATTAGGTTAGCGTCCTTGCCGCTCTTACTCAAGCTCGGCTCAAGACGTTCTTGCCAAACCCCGCAAGGCCGTGGATGCGGAGGGAAACTCTAGGGAAATCCACTCCCAGAACTCAGGCTTCTCGAGGATCATCAACGAGAGGAGGGGAGTCAGGTATAGGAGACCCCCCCCCCCCGGAGATACGGACGTGCACAAGTTCGCAAATTATGAAGCGGTCTTGGTATTTATTGTCTTTGGAATTAATCGTGCAACGCTGTTAAACGTGCTAGCATATACTACCCGATGTTCACCAACGGTCCGATGCAAGAGCTCCCTATCAAATAACATTCAAGAATCAATGGTCAGTCAAGGAAGTAAAGATCTCCGCGAATATATGACGATTGCTTGATCGATATCTGAGCTCGTAGCGAGCTACAGATGTATATCGAGTGTGGAGATTGCGCAGCCAAGGTACTCCTGACTCTGTTGCCATTCCCGGCATGCCTAGTTCGAGGGAGCACTTGCTCACACCCAGAGAGATTGACTAGGGTCAGTGATCTCCAATCAGCAGGATTTGTTCCGGATCTCGTACTGACTACGTACGATCTAAGTACATAAGCCTATGTGTTTCAGGTTCTTGACTTGATGAAGGAAAGCCTTTGTGGAGATGACTTGGCTCAGCCTTGATCCTTGGCAAAACGATTGTTGAATGATGATCCGTATGCAGACTCGTTCAATAACTACATTAGTAACATTGCTCACGACCAAGTTCGCCTTTGTGTAGTTGCCCCAGTCCTCGCGCTGGCTGGGGTTGCGTACTCTGGACCAGAGATGATCAAGCGTTGCCAAGATTCCCGACGCCCTACACCAGCACATGGATTTATTAAATGAAAACTCAAGGCTCCCTGGCCAAGAATCAAATCAGTTGTCTAATAGGATTTGTAGAAGGTGCTACACTAGGTAATCATCACTTGCTGCATAGTCAAAAGAGTTCAAGAAATGCCATGTCCGTCAAAGACCTCATATCAACTTATGTTTGAAGAGAGCAGGGATCGCCAGCTGTTCCGCCCATGCCGTCCACTTTATCAGCGACCAACTTGGCTCGTCGGCTTTGTAGAAAGTTGTCGGGTCCCAGGAATTGACAGGCTCCGTTTTCATACCTAGAGTCTGTGGCCGAGGTTCTCCAGTTGCATGCTTGGTGGGGGAGCAACTTAGGGCACGTAGCCGAGCACTGCCCCTCAGAGGGTACCTGTAGGCCATGCTCCTGGTGGCTGAAGTCCTGCGATGGTTGCTAAGATGCGTATCTTCACCGCAAGGTCAGAACTCCTGGCCACATTTGTGGGCGAAACGCTGAGACTTGAGTCGGATGTGCCTAGACCCGCATTGTCAGCAATATCATTGGACGAGCATCCAGGAATTTGGAGAGCTTGTTATGCAGTTGGCGCTCCAGAACAACCAGGCGCTTCAAAACCGCCCCCGTACTACCTAGTATCTCCACGGGGACTTTCCTGCGACCTTGATTCCACGCTGAACAGTGATGACAATTCGGCTGTCTTGCAGCAACTATCATTCAACTATGTCTACAGCCCAACAAACGCTCCGGCCCCCTTCGCTGCCTTGGTACTGCAGTGCGGATGATTTGCCTCGACCGCTCCCAACCAGCGAGGAGATCGAAGCCGCCACCGAAGAGTTCCCCAGCATCTTCGACTCCAATGCTCGGCGCACAGTTCTAGTGAAGGAGATCTTCGTGGTCAAATACGGCCCGTTCGTGTTTGAGAACGAAGGGCATGCACTGATGCTCCTGCAATCCCAGTGCGCACATGAAGTGCCCGCTCCTCACATTTACGCAATGTATCGCGAGAACGATAAGCTTTACCTGGTCATGGAGTACGTGCCCGGCACCCAGTTGAGCGATCTCTGGCCATCCCTTTCGGAAGATGAGAAAACGCCCATCGTGCACCAGCTCCGACATGTGTGCGATCGATTACGAATGCTGTCCTCGCCGGGACACTACGGCGGCGTATACGGAGGACCTATTCAGCATCGGTATTTCATGTCTGTCGAGAAAGACCCTCGCATCACTGGCCCGTTCACAAACGAAGAGGATGTAAATCGTGCACTCATACTGCGGTCGCGTGGTTACTGGGCCTCGTGTGGCGAGCATGGCTGGATGAATGACTTTTTTGAACGTCACTTGTCGACTGTACTGAGCGGCCACGCGAGCGTCTTTACACACTCGGACTTTCAGCGAAAGAACATCATCGTTCAGGAAGAGCCGCGTTTGGCTACTGAGGGAGACACTGGGACACGCCGTTTCAAGGTGGCAGCAGTTCTCGACTGGGAGGATGCAGGTTGGTACCCGAGCTACTGGGCTTTTGCATCATGTTTCAGTTACTTCGACTGGTGTGATGACTGGGGGGAGAAGGTGGAACGCATCCTCGACCCTTATGTCCCGGAAGCTGCATTGCTGAGGATGGTTGGACAAAATATGTGTCTTTAGATACGCGTTTCATCAGTATTTCATTAACTCGAGGCTGGCACTCGACCACAAGATTTGCGGGTAGTGCGGGTCAGGTAAGGAACACATTGCCCATCTTGTCCGTATGGTGTTCCTCGGGTTGAGAAGCCATATGGTGATACATGATAATTACCCTCTCGAGTTGATGAAGGTCGATGGAGAACTAGTCGTCGTACGTCAATGGACGGTTCATGTCCAACCCTGGGAGGAGCACCATGAGTTTACGGGTGCCTGTGAATCCAATGTGTTACAGGACCCCGTGGAAAATGACTAAGCAGCCCACCTCCTTGACGCGTCGCGCGTCGTCTCCTACATTGCAGGGCCAGCTTTCCAGGACACTTTTGATGATTTAACTGAGGCGACTACCGCCTCAGTAGAGACGTTCAGCTTGTTCCCTAATAAGAACTATCTACCCATGGGGCTGGACCACGAATACCGGGATGCCCTATTCGAGTCTATTGATGCATAGGCAGCAGTAAAGGGTTACGCGTTCACGATAGGTCGATCACACAAGAAACAGAGCGGACGGCTGATAGTTATGTGCTGGTATGTACGTATGACCGATCATGTCGTCCCCATAATGCATCCAAGAGCGCTAAAGGGGGACCATTACTCGCAGAACTGGGCATCTATCCTCAGTACTAGTCAAGGAGTCCTCGCACAAAAAGCACCTGGAGCCTATGACACCGTCCAGATTGAGGAAGATCGCGTCAAACTGACTCGCCTTTCGAATACTTGCATGGCACCCAGTGACATCAGAACTTGCGCCTACCAGACTAGCAACTCGATAGCGACTCAACAGGATATGAACAATCGGACTCCTCCAATCAAATAAGAGATGAGTGAAGGCCAAAGCTCTATCTAAATACTCCTAAACAAGCTCAATATGTCAGAATCCTCCTTGAAGCCAAGCTTAGGGCCCGCTCAGCCCCGGCTCAGGCTAAAAGCAGCGAGGCTCTGGGATGCCATCCCTGAGGTTCTCCCCGTCCCACAAGTGCAGCAGCCGCCTGCCAATCACAGGCACACATATTCGTCGAGGCTTGGGCAGGAGGTGCTCCACCCTTGGGTCCGGTGCGCGGTTGCTGCTGCTCCACTCCACATCGTTGCTCGTTGCTCGTTGCTCCCTGTTGCTTGCTCCTGGGTTCCTGTGCTATGGTGGAGCAGCGTCAACCTGGACAACGCAACAGAGCATTCACTGCTGCTCCTTCTTCCGCCCTAAATCTTGTCTCGATCACATCCATCGCATCAACACCTTCCATCTTCTCGAGCATCCTCGCCATCCGACCCCTCGCCGTCGCGAGACCCACGGGCTACACGCCGCCTTTCCCTTCCTTTCGTACATTTCCCGAAAAAGCAAACCTGATCAGGTACCTGCTGCAGCCTCGAACGACGTCGCCAACCCCGTCATCAGCTCCGCCTCCCGACGCATTCCTGGGCACCACCCGCGAACCGCCCTCAACAAAACACAACGTCCCAGACTGTCGCTGAATTTACGATACTCTTTCCACGGCCATCGTTGCCAACCGCCCGCGATGGGTAATTGTAGCTCTTGCTGCGGAGGTAATTACAAGACATCGAGGGACAGGGTATGATGACGACGGCTGCTGATCATAATGACTTTGCAGGCAGACCCCGCGATGGCCTTTACGAGCCCGTACTTGCCGACAGCGAGAGAGAAGCCGTTGCTGACCTCTTGCAATACCTCGAAAACGTAAGAATCCTTGGCGCATCACCCCTCGTTTTTCCCTGTTTGTGCTGACCACGATGTAGCGGGGCGAGACTGATTTCTTCTCCGGCGAGCCTCTGCGAGCTTTGAGCACCCTAGTTTTCTCCGAGAATATCGACCTACAACGGAGTGCCAGCCTTACGTTTGCTGAAATTACGGAGCGAGGTACGTTCATGTGGATGCCGCTCACATCCTGGGGTTTCCAATCTTTGTTGGCCGATCTACATGTGTCGGTCTGGCCGACCTGGTCTTCCTAGGAGCATAGATCTTGTGCTGACGAATCTTTCCCAGATGTCCGAGAGGTCGACCGCGACACCCTCGAGCCCATTCTATTCTTGCTCAACAGCTCCGATATTGAGGTCCAACGTGCTGCCAGCGCCGCGCTCGGCAACTTGGCCGTCAACAGTGAGTGTGACTGGCCGAAGTCTGCGGTGCGCAAACTGACCCTCTGCCAGCGGAAAACAAGGTCCTCATTGTTCAAATGAGTGGCCTGCAACCTCTGATCCGTCAAATGCTCTCTACCAACGTTGAAGTCCAGTGCAACGCCGTTGGGTGTATCACAAACCTTGCGACACATGAAGACAACAAGGCCAAGATTGCGCGATCCGGCGCCCTCGGTCCTCTGACGAGACTGGCAAAGTCCAAGGACATGCGAGTGCAGCGCAATGCGACTGGTGCTCTCCTCAACATGACGCACTCTGGTAGGTGTCCCTCTGGGCCACTTCCTCACAGCCACTGACACATCACAGACGAGAACCGACAACAACTCGTTAACGCCGGCGCCATCCCTGTTCTTGTTCAGCTCCTGTCCTCCTCCGACGTCGACGTTCAGTACTACTGCACGACTGCCCTGAGCAACATCGCCGTCGATGGCAACAACCGACGCAAGCTAGCCCAGAGCGAGACCAAGCTGGTTTCGTCGCTGGTCGCCCTGATGGACTCGTCCTCGCCAAAAGTACAGTGTCAGGCAGCACTTGCTCTTCGAAACTTGGCTTCCGATGAGAAGTACCAGCTTGATATCGTCCGTTCCAATGGCCTGGCTCCTCTGCTGCGCCTCCTTCAGTCATCGTACCTCCCGCTCATTCTTTCGGCCGTTGCCTGCATTCGCAACATTTCTATTCACCCGTTGAACGAATCCCCCATCATCGAAGCCGGATTCCTGAAGCCCCTCGTTGACCTCCTCGGATCTACCGATAACGAGGAAATCCAGTGTCACGCCATCTCGACCTTGAGAAACCTGGCTGCTAGCTCTGACCGCAACAAGGCGCTGGTCCTCGAGGCTGGTGCAGTTCAGAAATGCAAGCAGCTCGTTCTCGATGTGCCGGTCACCGTCCAGTCCGAGATGACGGCGGCGATCGCTGTCCTCGCACTCAGCGACGAGCTGAAGTCTCACTTGCTCAACCTGGGCGTATTTGCAGTCCTCATCCCCCTGACCAGCTCGCCGAGCATCGAAGTTCAGGGCAACAGTGCCGCTGCGCTCGGCAACCTGTCTTCCAAGGGTTCGTACTTGCTTCCTCTACACTCGGCATTTATGCGGTACGGTTTACTAATCAGTGTCTCTAGTCGGTGACTACTCCGTCTTCGTCCAAGACTGGAAAGACCCGCACGGCGGCATTCACGGCTACCTGACCAGGTTCCTGCAGAGCGGCGATGCCACATTCCAGCACATCGCGATCTGGACCTTGCTGCAACTCCTTGAGTCCGAGGACAAGGCTCTGATTCAACTCATCGGTCAGGCTGAGGATGTTGTCGACCAGATCAAGGAGACGGCCAACCGCCAGGTAGAGCCAGACCACGAATTCGAGGACGACGATGAGGGTGAGGTTGTCACGCTCGCGCAACGCTGCCTCGAGCTTCTGGGACAGAGCACTTCAAAGACCCACATTGAGGGTTAAGAGCTGCCTGCTGCAAGTGCCAAATCTCTTCTCCTTCCTCGGAACTGGGGGATGTGTCTGCGTAGGGCCAAGGCGCCAGATGGCGAGGAGTTCCTGGCGTTCATTACTATACCGAGTGCGTGAGCTCTTGTTTTTACCTTTTTTTGTTTTTCTGGTGTGGCGGCATTCTAGGGGGAGCGACTGGTTTGTTTGTATGAGAGTTATGGAGCTGAATATGCACCGTATGGTGGAGGTTGTCGAAGGAGAGATGCAACCTGCCCTGTCTTTTTTCTTTCCTTTTTCTCTGCGATATGCATTATGGCCGCGACCAGGATTGGCTCGTCGTCTGTCTTCTTCCGCGGGGGTTGATGTTCACGGCCGAGCTGGCCGATTCTCTACCACCCGGCGCTTGTTTCGTGATAGGCAGTTGTAATTAGAGCGGCTTTGCGAGAGCCAAAGGAATTGACTCGCGTGTCGTCTGATGTACATTTAAAGCAGCACTAATGTGACGAAGACGCACGATTTGTGTTTTCAATGTGATTCATCTAAAGGGTTCTCTATCCATTCCGCTTCCTTCAGAGGTAACACCTTGGCTATGACCTTGCCGTGTATAGAGGCGAGGGGTAGTGGTCCAAAGGTCCTCGAGTCTCGCGAACTGGGCAGGTTATCGCCAACGATCCAACAGTGGCCTTCGGGAACCTGTGACTTGTCAGTAGATGCCGGGTCCGGAACCAGCAAAGCTCACCCACCTGCATCATGTAGGGCTCGGCGCCTTCGGCCACGGGCGCCCCCGGCGTATGCATGAGGACGTAGTCGCCCGGCATGCCGATAACGCGCTTGATGCCGCGGCTGTTGCGGAAGATGGGGATGCTGTACTCGACGAGGTCGCCGACGCGGATGCCCCGGCCACGGCGGTGGTGGTGCGAGATGAGAAAGTGATCGCCAAAGATGGAAAAGGTGGGGAGCATGGAGGCGCCCTGGGCGGGGCCGGTGCGGTAGCCGTAGTCTATGAGGAGGTGGGCGGCGGCGAGGGCCTTGAAGGTGCCGAGGAAGAGGAGGAGGGAGTTGCGGCCGGGCTGGCGCGCGGCGAAGCGGGCGAAGGGGCCGGGGGCCATGGTTGCGGGGTTTACATGCTCGGGCTGCGCGAGGTTTGTCTGGATGAGCAAAGAGAGAGGGGATGTGATGAAGGTGACCCTGACGACCAGATGAGTGATGAGAGGGAGTTGAGGTCGAGAATGGGAGCTTGGACCAGGAGAGCTTTTGCGATTGAGCACTCTGACTGGTTCGGACGGGTGGTTTCAGGGCCCACTCTGACGTTAGGAGCCTCCGACGGCTACAATGGGCCACGGTGCTTCCGAGAAGCTTGAATTTCCCAGTCCTGAACTTGATTGCTGTACCACGGTCATTATCTCTGCGCATCCTCCATTCCTGACCCGGCTACGACGGGTTTTCGACGACATGAAGACAGCAAGATGTGTCTACAACAGCCAGACGGCCCTTTACCGGGTGTTCGTGTCTCCCCTCGAGTCTCTTGAAACAACCCTGGCATCAAGAAGCCTCGCGCTCGCCAGCGCCCATGCTCGCAAGAACTGGTCAGCTTCAATTATGCGTCCATCAGCTTTCCGCACGTTATCTACGACACGCTTCCTGTCGGCGCCTCCCCGTCCCGCAGGCCCGACAGGCCCCGGCGGCCGGCGCGGCAAGGTGGCCCCCGACCGTCTCCCGCAAGACCTCGAGATCAAGGACAAGAAGATCATGCTCGTCGACGACGCCACAGGCATCAAGGGCCCGTTTCTCACGCGCGCCATCATCGAAGACCTCGAGGAGGGCTACTCGCTACGCATGATCAAGGCGGCGACCCCGCCGGAGCCGAAGAAGCCCAGCGCCGATGGGCAGGCGGCCAAGGCACGGCCCGCGCGGGCGGAGGTGCCGTTCGCCCTGTGCAGGATCGTGCACGCGCAGGAGGAGAGGCTGCGGCTGCTGGCGCAGGCGAAGGAGAAGAAGGCGCGCGAGAAGCAGGCGGGCAAGCTGAAGGAGATTGAGCTCAACTGGGCGATTGCGGCGAACGACCTCGCCATCCGCATGGGCAAGCTCAAGGACTTCCTCGGCAAGGGGTGGCGGGTAGACGTGACGCTGGCCAAGAAGAAGGGCGCGAGGAAGGCGACGCAGGAGGAGATGGCGGCCGTCGTCAAGGCCGTTGGGGCGGCGGTGGCCGAGGTGCCGGGGGCCAGGGAGAGGAAGGCGAGAGAAGGCGAGTTGGGGAAATCATTCCGTATCTATGTCGAAGGTGTGGCACCGAAGGAGGAGGTCAAGGCCAAGGGCAAAGCGAAGGCAGAGGCGGAGGCTACCCCTCGGGAAGCTCAGGAAGGGGCTGAGAGTTGAGAGGAGATTCCCTTTGGTCGCGTCAACAGATGGAGATACCTTGGAAATACACTGGAACTTTGAGGACACTCTTTCTACCATGCGAACCATGTCTGTAGTAGCATCAAGCTCCCTGGGCATCCTTTGCCATGATTCTGCCTGGGGTATCAGTCTGGACATTAGATGACTAATCATCAAACAAAGCAACTTGGCGCAGCGGAAGCGCGCCGGGCTCATAACCCGGAGGTCGGACGATCGAAACGTCCAGTTGCTAAGATAAATCTTTTGCATTTCCCCTCTGATGTCTCTTTTTGTGTCTTTTCTCATAGCGTATCGTTGCTCACAAAGTACATATGCTTCTCATCATGTAGTTCACCTTCTTTTGGTATTCTTTGGTCATGGATGGGTGCTTTGACCTTTTTCTCTGGTCATTATCTTCCGACTAAAAGCACAGCATAGCTGTTCGCATTGCAATAAATTCTGGTGCTATATGTTCCATCTACTGGTACATTAGCCGTGCTCGTGTTCTGTTGTTCAGGCACTCGACGACCTAGGGTACTTAAGGTGCGGCCGCGCTGCGCAGCTGCCTTCTAATTGTGCAAGGTCGCCCAATTTCGAGAGCATTTCTTCTCAGCCATATGGGCCGAGTTGGGCTGCATATTCTTGAAAGTTGCACCTTATTCTAGTGTCACAACCCAGAAGCCGTTCTCTGTTTTCAGCTCATGCTTGGCCACAACGAGTAAGTCTTAAGCTGGGTCAACAGTACTGATAGTCTCAAATTCTAGGCTCAACAGAAGAATACTCCCCCTGCTAGGAGCTGCGCACTTCACGACGTGCATTCTGTCGAGAGCTCGACATATTTATGAATATGCCACGCCATGAAAACTTGGAGCAGAGCAGCGGTCAAGACATAGTCGGAGTTGATTACACGATGATGCAACAAGAGACCACGGAGCCAAAATGAAAGAGAGAAAAAGAAGACCTCTTTGCTCGAGATTTGGGTTTCATATCCAAGAAGAGGGTATCAACCATCAGAAGTGACCCTGGCCGTCCTGGGTGTGCAAGGTGAGGTCACGGCGGCTGTGAAGCTGCCCACTAGCGGCCCCACCAACGCGGGGTCCTTGATGCACTTGTTTCCCCCCTCCCACCAGCAAAAGCATTGGGTGCGACAAATCCAAGTGACTCAGCCTTCAATTTTCCGAATTCAGCTCGACAACCACTTTCTCGACGCTCCAGCGCGACAAAATTTACGCCTCACGAAGCTGTTGTAACTTCTTGGATCACCTGGACCTACGACTTGACTTGTACAGCTTGTACGGAAAGACGTTTTTATTCCTCCATCGGACCCACACCTGGTGTGAGCACACCACACCTGTGCGACTTCCTCTAGAACCCCTCGCTTTCTCCCATCGACGCATACCTTTTCGACGCAACGACAGCTCTAGAGTGCAGCGCACCGTCAGACACACAAAATATGGCGACCGAGGGGGAGAATGCGCCCGGCGCTTCGCAAAACGAGATTGCGACTGCTGCTGTAGCGGTCGAGCAACCGAAGGAAACACCAAAGGAGACACCCGTCGCCAAGCCTGCCAAGAGCGGCAAGGACTCGAAGGGCACAGGAGCCCCGGGTGCAGAGGGCGAGAAGAAGCTTTCGGGCGCGGAATTGAAGGCAAAGGCCAAAGCTGAGAAGCAGGCGAGGAGAGCCCAGCAGAAAGCAGCACAGCCAGCAGCTACTCCTTCCGGTGGGCCTGGAGGCCAGCAAGCACAGGCGGGCGGCGACGCGAAGGGTGGAAAATCAAAGCAGAAGCAGGACGGGCCCCAGGCCGCCGGCGGTGCGGGCGCGCGAGGGCAGCAGGCAAAACAGGCCGTCGTTGTGGTGCCTGTCGTGAAGGAGGTCAAGCCGACGATACCAGAATGCTACAGCCACCTGTCCGTGGCCAAGAGGACACCACTGACCCATGCCGATAAGGACGTGCATCCGGCCATGCTGTTGCTCGGCCAGCAAATGGCCGCTTTTGCTGTGAGCGACAGCACGGCGCGGCTGGAGGCCACGCTGCTTGCCTTTAAGAAGGTAAGGCGCCGATTGTGCCATGTTGACTGATGCATCACCATGCTGACACGCCTACGCAGGTCATCGACTCGTATGCGACGCCTCAGGGCAACACCTTCTCCAGACATTTCACCTCCCATATTCTCAACCCACAAGTTGAGTATCTGTCAGCATGTCGGCCAATGTGCTTCTCCATGGGCAACGCCGTGCGTTGGCTCAAGCTCCAGATCAGCAAGATCGACATTGACCTCCCCGACTACGAGGCACGCAAGCTTCTGCACGAGTCTATTGACAACTTCCTCCGCGAGCGCGTTCACCTCGCCGACGAGGTCATTATCGAGACAGCCGCCGCCCTCATCACGGATGGCGAGACAATTCTCACCTATGCTCATCACCCTCTAATTCAACGCGCCTTCCGTCACGCTCACGTTGAGCAGGGCAAACAGTTTACTGCCATAATTATTGACGACCCCTTTGAGCTCACAGGCAAAGAGCTTGCCAAGTCTCTTCACGCAGACGGCCTCTCGGTCATCTACGTGCCCGGTCTCAACGCCCTGCGCGCTCATCTCGCCAACACCGACATGGTGCTTGTTGGAGCTGAGGCCATGTTCAGCAACGGAGCCATGTACGCGAGGGCAGGAACATGCGATGTGGCGATCGCAGCGCAAGATCTAGGCGTCCAGGTTGTCGGTCTGTCGGAGACGATCAACTTTACCGAGAGGGTGGCGATGGACTCACTCACGTACAACGAGATTGACCCCGAGAACAACTCGAACGACGGATTTAGGCTGCTGTTTGACACGACGCAGGACAAGCACGTCACGGCAGTGATCACAGAGCTGGGCAACACGGCGACATCTTCTGTGGCTGCCATTTTGCGAAAGCTGGAGGAATTGTAAGTACGGGATACGATGCATTGGAGGCGTTGAGGGATGCTGTGTTGGTGGTGATAGCTAGGCCAACCTGTCTGGAGTTCGATAGGTCTCCAGCCGTCTGTCGGAATATTCCGATGGCCAATTGACCGCTGTCGGGGGATCTTGACCCTTTGACACTCAACTTCATCCCAAGTCTACACATGTGCAAAATGTCGTTCCCTCTCGGTGCCCATCCATCATATTCGAAGCCACTTAGTAATTCAACCTCGTGCTGCAGTTCATTCAAAGATTCAATTCCACATCCCAGAGCCATATTTACACTCGCCGCTGCCATTGGGCCGACGAGATGATTGATCCGTCAAGCGGCGTTGCCTGCCGTGCGGCATGTTTTTCCACCACCACAAAAAACCATTCGATCGTCGCTCCCTCGCCTTCGACCTGATACTCAAACAGACTGCGCCGCGCCCGAGGGAGCCTCGGCCTCCTTCTCCGCCCTGCGCGCGCGCTTCTCGAGAAGCACGGCCTTGCGCTCCGTCAGCGTGGCCGTCTGTCTGTCGTCGACGCCCTGGAGCCAGTATCCAAAGGCGCCACCGGCGGCCGTGTAGATGGGGTACGGCCAGAGGGTCTTGCGAGTGAAGAAGGGGCGCATCTCGATACCCATCTGCCAGAAGCGGACGGCGAAGCCTGCAGTTTCCGGGTCAGTAGCT
>NW_021167318.1:0-121022 GCF_003724135.2 Verticillium nonalfalfae | reverse complement strand
TTAGCTTCTACATATTTCAGGAAAGAACCCCCGGGGTCAATATACTCACATTTGGTGTTTTGAGCCAGTTCGGCCTGCAGTCTTCCGTAGACCCCCACCCAATACACCTGGCTGGGACCTCGATTGTGGATCTGATGGAGCTGGAAGCTTGGCATCCTCCCACGCCTCAACGTGCCGTCGCTGGGGTCCTTGATTGGACGACATCGTCGGTTCCAAGGACGAAGAGCGTCCGAACGGTATCACGTTCGGATCGAGAATCATCACCAACTGGCAGTTTGGTCCCCTAGGTCTTCGCTGTCTCTGAAAATCGACATTGTGAAGCATCCTGCGTTACTCTCGATACGTCAACTCTGCAGTTGACGAACTATACGTGGGTTCGTATTTGGTGGTCGCAGCATGGTCCCAAACAAAATATTTGAATCTTCAATATCTGCCAAATTCACAGTCCATCGGATTCGGACCCTCAAACAGCCTGGCGCATCCTATGACACTCGGAAACCCGGAGCATAGCCCCATCCACCGCTGGGCGCCTGACCCGATCCAGGCGTCTCCCCATCTTGTTCGACCACGTCCACTCAACCCGCCACGCTGGGAATCAGAGGTCCTGCAAACCATGCAAGAATACATGCATTAGCATATTGGGTGCTGCGGGTCACCCCCAAGTTGGGCGTGGCCTCCACGCAACGTGGGTGGGTGGTCGGGCAAGTTACTTCACCCACAATCTTATATCCTCCACCCGGCCCACGCGTCGATCCGTTATTCCCTCTACTACATACACTACATACACAGAACTTCAAAACCACGGAGCGACGATTTTCTTTGCGACGTTGCTCGCTCAACTCTTACTCAAAATCATGACTCAAGCAAGGGGAAAGCCCTGAGTCGTCAACACCGTGTTACTCGTTCCACGTCACCGGAGCCGGTCATGCCATAATCACCTGGTTGATACCCTTACAGGGCATTCCACATCAACAATACTACTTCGCAAATTCGAGCATCTGGTAGCTCCTCATCCAGGCTGCCATGGCTGTCTTATCACAATACGACTACATATTTGCTCTCTGCACCATCTTTTCCTTTCTTGACGCCTGGAACATCGGTAAGCCGCGTGGTTTCTCACAAGGTTCACAGTGTCTCATGCGTCTGCGATCTGGCATCTGGCCGGACTCCCGGGCCTGCCGGCAACGTGGTGCTGATCTCGGGGCACGACATGAGTGACACCAGCGAGGGCCTCGAGTACAGACTCTAACGACACGATACAGGAGCAAACGATGTCGCCAACTCCTTTGCGACGTCCGTGTCTTCGCGTTCGTTGACGATGAAGCAGGCCATGATGATTGCATCGGTCATGGAGTTTAGCGGATCTGTTGCCGTCGGATCAAGGGTCACCGACACGATCCGCACCAAGATCATTGATCCCCATCTGTACGACGAATACCCAAGCGTCCTCCTTCTAGCCATGACTTGCACCATTGTCGCCTCTTCCGTTTTCCTCACTTTTGCCACGAGGCACGGGTTTCCAGTGTCCACGACGCATTCTCTCATTGGAGGACTTGTAGGTGCCGCAACAGCCTCTGTCGGCATCGAGAAGATCAATTGGTCCATTCGGGGCGTTTCGCAGGTTTTTGCTGCTTGGGTCATTGCGCCAGGAATCTCGGGCACCATAGGCGCCTGCCTCTTCCTTTTCACCAAGCACATTATCCTGACAAAGCAGAATGCGCCGCGGAAAGCATTCTACACGATTCCCGTCTACACCTTTGTCACGATAGGTGCTATCACGAGTCAGTACACTCTGAAATGCAGCAGAGGTGGACGACCTATAACCTAGTGACTGACCTGAGTAGTGCTTATATCCTGGAAAGGGGTGCAAACCCGTGTCGACCTCACGACAAAGCAAATTCTCAAGGCCGTCTTTATCACCGCTGGCGGAGCCACCTCTCTGCAAGCCTTCTTCCTCCTGCCATTCATCTGGCGCAAGGTCATGATGGAGGACTGGCAGCTACGCTGGTGGATGATCTGGCGTGGCCCATGGCTGTTGTACATGCCGCTGCCTCCGCCGCCCCCGGCTGGCGTATCCCGCCTCAACATCAAAGACTATTACCGCGGCCACCTCACTGCCGAGGAGCTAGCCTACATGCGTGCCTCGGAATCTCTCCTCAGCTCGGTTCAGATGAGCAGCAACGCCTCGGAACTCGACAAGGACGACGACTGCTCTCAGCGCCACATACTCCCTCCGCCCGCCCTCCCCCTACCGGGCAGCCCTCCCCTGAACCAAAACGAACTCGGGCGCGCTCGCACCGCCAATGACGAGCTCATCCCGCCACGGCCGCCGGGGCCCTGGAACTCGCTCCGCGTCCTCGGCTGGCGCGTCAACCGCGTCCTCCTCCGCGGTCTCGAGAAGGACGTCATCGCCATGCAGCAGCGCAAGTCCATCCTGACGTGGCACATTGAGGACATGCACGCCCGCGCCGCGCACTACGACAACCGCGCCGAGTACATGTACTCGGCCCTCCAGATCCTCACGGCCTCGGCGGCGAGCTTCATCCACGGCGCCCACGACGTCAGCAACTCGATCGGCCCGTTCACGACGGCGTGGTACGTCTGGCGCACCGGCGAGGTGCCGGACGAGGTGGGCGTCCCGATCTGGATCCTGGCGTTCGGCGGCGCGGCCATTGTGCTGGGTCTCTTGACCTATGGGTACCACGTCATGCGCAACCTCGGCAACAGGCTGACCCTCATCTCGCCGAGTCGAGGGTTCTGCATGGAGCTCGCGAGTGCCGTTACGGTGCTGATTGCCACGCGGTTGAGGCTGCCCATATCCACGGTGAGTGTGGGGAGGAGGTTCTGCCGTACTCGTCTTTCCCCCGGATTGCTGACGAGGTCTTGGGCAGACGCAATCCATCGCCGGCGCAACGGTGGGCGTCGGACTCGCGAATGGAGACTGGCGATGCATCAACCCACGACTTGTTGCGTGGATCTACTTTGGGTGGGCGGTGACTGTTCCTGTGACTGCTCTGATGAGTGGGTGTCTCATGGCGTTGATATTGAATGCCCCCCGCATGACGCCGGCGACGTGATGCCCGCACGTGGCGTGGCGTGTTGCGCCCCCCTCGAATTGAGGAGGATCGCTCGATGAGAGTGTATCAAAGTGTGAGAGTAGAGGGAAGACCAGGTACGGTTGTGTTTGATTTCTTTGCAGCGATTTTAGCGGGACGGCATTTGGATCAAGGTGTTTGGGACGATATCCAGTAGCGACTCGAATGGGTGTCATGAGAGAGGACTCGACGAGAAGATGCATCGGCGACTTCACGAGTAGCTTCAACGCTGCCGAAGGAGCAGTGTTTTCAGCAAACATTTTGGGTGATGATCTAGGAAATGAAATCGAGATCATCACTGCTCTGAGTCTCACGCATCGACCGAGGCGAAGAATGCATTGGAACATGTTGACTACCAGCAACACCGTACCGTTGTGGCCACCCCAAGCGTCAGTCGTATATACGCCCTCTCGATCAAGGCTCGTCCGCCTCCCCAACGCACCGCCAACCCGCCTCACCTGGTGAATTTCTTCGCCTCCGCCTCGACCTCCTTCGCCTTGTCCTTCACGTACCCCTTCGCCTCCTCCGCCTTGTCCCCGATGAGCACCTGCGTATCAATCGTCTTCTGCCGGACCTTCTCCGCCTTTCTCGGGTTCGACGTAAAGTAGACGACGCCTCCGCCGACAACGACGGCCACGGCGGCCATGGCGGCCATGGAGGGCCTGCATCAGGTCCAGAGCGTGAGCGCGGCGTATACAGAGAGACGTGGCATGGGATGCGGGGGTCGGTCGGGTTACGTACCAGTCCTGCAGAACGGTCGCCTTGCGCGGCGGGGGGTCCTGGCCGCCGGGCCCGCCGAGGTCGTCTTTTGCGTCGCCCGTGTTGACGACCTTGCGTGTCGCGGCCGAGGTGTGGAAGCTTGCGGCCAGGGGGGCGCGGGCGACGAGGGGGGCGCGGTTGGTGACGGCTCTTGCGATTCGGAGAGACATGGTTGCTTTGTGTGGAGGGTGGTTTGGGGGGGTCTTGTGGATGATGGTTGTTTTAGGGACTTGGCGGCGCGTGCGCGATGCTGTATGGCAATCAACTGAGGTGTTCTCTGGTTGTTGTAGGTGAAGGGAGGTGAAGGTTGAGGAAGCGCATTCCAGGAGCTTGACCAGGAGGTGCCTTGCGTCATCGGGCCATCACTGATGACGACGGGTGCTCGGCCCCGCGGAATCCACGTATTCGGCTTCTTGTCTGGGGAAACACACGGCGCCGAATCCCCGCAGCGTCGGAATGGAACTCGACGAGTGGCATTCATGGCACGGTACGCGAGTGGTGATGGGATATGGACTTGCATCAAATCGCTGCTTGAAGTACATTGTGAGATGGAAAGGGCCAATCACCCAATCTTGATCTTCTTGCACCAGTCCCGCCCCTGCGACACCTGCCAGTCGCACAAACGCACCTCGACAAAGATGCTCAGCAGCCCTGCTATGCAGATGCCGCCACTATCACTAACGCTCGTGGCGCTGAGGCTAAACTCCCGCTCCTCGCTCGGCACCGTGTCCATGATTTCGGCAAACGTGTTCACGTAGACGGCGCCACCGAGGAGACCCTCCCAGAAGATGATGATGAACACGAGATACACGGTGGGGACGAAGTTGAGGACAGCGTGCGCCGCCAGGAATCCCAGGTTGCCGATCTGCAAGAACGATGGGACATACAGGCGGTGGATGCGGATGAATGGGATCGAAGACCGGGAGATGAAGACGCCGAGCTGGTAGAGAAAGCCGTACATGGGGTAGAACTCACGGAGCGCCTTGAACGGCGTGCCGGCGAGAGGGAACAGCAACGTGGGTGCGACGCCCTGGTTGATGGTGTACTCGGCAATGTACACGAGGAGAAGCGGCAGCATGTAAGGGACGAAGAGCTTCTTGGCCCGGCGCAGGTTGGCCTTGAGGGACGTCGACGCTGCCGCCGTGCCCTCGTGGGAAGAGTACGCGACGGCCGTGGACGCAGGTCCCGGAGCGAGAAGAGCGGACGACGCAGCCCCCTGTGGTATGTCCTCCAGGTCATCGTCGTCGAGGTCCTCGTCCGGCACTGCCGTGTAATTCTTGTCCTTGGCGTTCTGTCGGAGAGGCCCCTTGGGCAACACGACGAAGAAGCTGAAGAACATGACGGCGGGGAGGCACGCACTGAACAGCAGGGTATTCTGGACGCCAAACCCCCACCAGTCCGTCATGGCAACGTAGAGTCCTGCGCCCACGAGGCCCGCGGCACCAGTGCCGCTGCCCCAGCCGGCGAGGCTCATGGGTCCGTAGTAGTGTGTCAGGCCGAGGAAGCTCAGCTCGCCACCGCCCGAGCTGAGAGAGGCGAGGATGACGCCGGCCATCTTGACAGGGACGGATTTCGAGGGCGGCGTCAGGGCGAGGAGCAGCATGCCGGCGCCGGAGAGACCGATAAAGACGAGAACGCGCAGGGAGTATGGCACGCGATGTATGAAATAGGGAGCGATCAGTTTCGTGATGAAGGAGGGGAGCACGTCGGCCAGGAGCACGACGCCTTTCGGTACATTGGAACCGACGAGGTCCTGGGCCGCGGAGAGGATGATCACGTAAAGAACATTATTGATGAGCCCTGCGAGGAGAATATCAGCTGATAGTCGCACCAGAAATCGCACCAGGAGAACGGTACCGAGAAGCCAAAAGGCGATGATGACCTGCGTGTCAGCTTGGCGGAAGAGGGTAGAGAGGCGAGCACGATACAGCGCCCACGACGAGGAGGCTGAGCCAGGCATTGGAAGGAAGCCCGAGGACGAAGGCGACCGTCTGGGCATGGCTATCGGGGCGTTGGGCGAAACGGGAACGACGACTAACTATGCATCGGGTGTTCGACGTTCGACCACGAGCAGCGTCACAACTTCGGAGGTTGCGCGCACCGGGGTTGTTTCGTCTGTTGGGACATGATTGTCACTGACAGGAAGCAGCTGATGATGCGAGGCACGAGATGCTGAGCACGGGCCATCTCTTATCTTCACTGTTGCTGGTCTTATGTAAGCTTTCATCCTCCCAGACGTCGACGATCCAATTCTGAGCCACTCCGATGTACCATGTATATCCCTGGTGTCACTGGTGAAATACACCTTGGGCCGGCAAAGTGGGAACTAAATTTATGGAAATCTCTGCATAGTCTATCTGTAAGCAAAGAAACTATTCAGTCAATATTGACATGTAATATGCAATAGATGCACAGTACATTGTGTACCTCCATCTCGTCTCAGATGTTCCAAATGGTGGTATTCATGGTCAAATATTACAGACAAGTATATAACTATGGACTTGGTAATGACAGGACTATCCATATGAATTCGGCGTCAATATTCGCAGCAAATAAGTCCTCCGGCAATGTCCTGAAACCGGCTTCATACTCTCCGCACGACTACCACCCACCGTCTCGATTAACACTTCCTCTGGCAGTCTCCCCTCTGATGATACCAAAAGAAGAAAAACGTCTCAACACGCCATTACTGTGCCTTCAACCCCAATGGATTGTCCGTCTGCCCTCCTCACACGTTGTTCTGCGCAAAACTGCTCCTCATTTGGCTCAAAACGCGAACGAACGTAGGTAGGCCCATCTCAACATACACAGCGTCCGAACCGACCTGGATGCGAGTGCTCGCACGCTGACCATAAACTCGCACATGAGACCTGTATCTCTGAGGTGAAGAAGCATCGACGAACCCGGCGATGAAACCGCCCGCCAGAGACCAAGGATGGTTCGCCGGAAGATTTACACCTGCCGCGAAAATAGTCGACTGATTGTTCCATCCAAATGCGATATGCGGGTCGCCTTGCTGGTACGAGCCCAGTATGTTGACTCCCGCCGCAGCAAACCCGAAAATAGATTGGACATTGGGGGCTCCGTGGGGCACGGCGTGCTGCCCTGCAGCGAAGGCCGCATTATAGACCGAGAAGCGTTTCCCGATGATGTTGTAAGCCAGCACGCCGGCATTGCTAGCCTCTAGATCAACTGCGTTGTATGCGTTGTTTTCATTGTTGAGTGTGGTGTCCCAAGTCACAAATTCATTGTCTGCATTCAGAATGTTGCGCTCCGTCTGCGAGAGCCGCGGCCAACCCTGGTTGACCGGAGGTAGGAGAGCCTCAGTGCTGCCTCCCTTGTTCTTGGAGAGGTCCGCCAGCGCATTCTGGACGATGGGCGTGACAGCTTTGAAGACCACTGGAGCAGCCTTGATGACGACAGGCCCGACGGTCTTAACGACGGACTTGATAATGTCGAACAGGCCTTCCTGTTCGAGCTTCTTCACGTTCGTGTCCATCAGTGTCAGAAGCGCCGCCTCGCCCAGAATGGCCCGCTCAGTGATGCCGCCCTTGAACTTCCATCCTTGAGGGTCCTGGAAAGTCGACTCTGTGCCTCTAGGCTTGACGAGATCATGGAAGTCCTTGATCGATTGGTCCAGCGGCCGCACATGAACTCGTAGACCTTTTCGGATGACCTGTCCCGGGCCATCCGCGACCTCCAAGAAACCCTCCGTATCGCTCTCCGTGAGCTTGCTGCCAAGCGTGGTGATGAAGGCTTCGTGGTTAGCGTTGGGGAGCTTGGGCCCGAACCCGGCGACCTTGGTATCGTTGCTGCGGCCAGGCCGGAGCTTTGGGATCTCCGTCTCGGTACCCGGGGGCTTCGGGATGTTGCTGAGTGCGAGGCGCAGTGCGGGCTCTGCGACAGCGCCGACAATCTTGGGGCCAATTGTCGTGACCAAGGGAGCAAGCTTCTTGACATAAGCACTCATGCTGTCAAAGAAGCCTTCCTGCTGGCACTTGTCATTGCCCATGTGCTTGAGGCATGCGATGGCGGCCTCGCCGAGAACGGCTCGCTCAGCGATGCCCTCGTGGGCGTATTGAGACAGCTTGCCAATCTCGGCTTCCGTGCCCCCGGCGCCTCTGGCAGCGAGCTTGCCCGCGGCACCGAGGGCCGCGCCGGCAAGCGCGGCAACGGGGACACCGACAGGTCCGAGTGCAATGGGCAAGGCCACGTCGAGGGCGCTCGTGACGACAGGTGCCACAAAGTTCACGGCCTTGTTCAAGAAGTCGAGGAAGCCTTCTTCGACGCCAGTGATGTTGCCACCCAAAGTTCCCGGCCCCCCGCTGCCGGGCAGTAGAGCCTCTCCTTCGCCAGGCCTGGGACCTGGTGTTGGCTTGGGCGTCGGCGTGACCTTGGCCTCTGCTGGCACGCTGAAAATCTTGAGCCATTCCCTCTGGTGCCCCTCGACTGGCTCCGAACGAACCCGAGCATCAGGAGCGCCGTTGTAGACATCGAGGGCGCTGATGTATTGCTCAAAAACATTACCTTCAGGGCCGATGACAGATGCCGAGTTCTTTGAACCTCCATAAACATGCACCCCGATGGCCGTGACGTTTTTGGGATCCGTGGGCTTCTCCAACAGAACGGGCGAGCCTGAGTTGCCTGAAAATGTTAATACCAAACCCACTCGAATTGAGACGGCATTCTACTTACCTCCGTAGGTATCAATGGTGTATTGAAGAAGACCTTCAGGGTTGCTGCTGCTCAGTCTAGTGTCCCACGACTCGGCATCCTTGAGATACATCTCCCACATGACAGCTCCCTTCTCGTCGCTGTGCTGGATATCGGGGTTGAGTAGGTCACCAGGGTACCCAATGACACCTAGTTTTGCCTGGCTAGCGATCGGGGTCGGACTGTACTTAATCGGGTCCACACCTTCAAAACCAGATGATAGCTGGATGAAAGAAAGATCCGCGGCCTCGAAAGACCCATTGTTGTGCCAGCTTTCCGTCGTCATGACAGCCTTTCCGGTGCGGAACTCCACCTTGTAGTTGCTGTAAATATCACGGAATTTATCTTTGACACTAGGCTCAGGAGGTATGATGCTCTCCTTGCCACTGTAGCCAATATAGGCTTTGACGTGGAGCAGGCGGCCCAGCCCGTGAGAATGGTCATAGGCACAATGTCCCGCCGTCACCAGCAGGTCCTTGCGAATGAGCCATCCAGTTGCCATGGCCCAAGGGTCGTCTTCTGCTTGGTTCTCGAACCGCAGGAACAGTTTGACAATGGCTAATTCGCCATGGAACCGTCAATTTCCAAGCAGGTTCTGGGAGGGGGGGAAGGGATGGGCTTCTCACCTCGATAGACACCACCTGGCATAAAATCACGTTGGACGACTCGCTCCCTGTTGTCGGCACCAATGACGCTTTCCTGAAAGCTTCCATGGATCAAAGCCTCGGCGTGCTCGGGGCGTGTGGGTGACTTATGTTCTTCGTTATCGAGCCCCCAAAGGTAGACTCTGGTCCTGGGCTGGGTTTCAACGTCAGGGTGAGATGTGCCATTGGCACCGTTGATTCCGTTGATTGTCATGGTTTGGAAAGTGATATAGAAATGTAGATCTGAATTTGGCTGAAGATAAAAGTAGAATGAGATGGTTTGAAGAGACATTCCTGTTGAGAACGGATTGGCACTCTCTTATAGGCACTGGCCGAGATGGATATTCCCCCTTTCAACTAGAAGACCACTTTTTCTCTGTGTGGTCTGACTCCAAAGCTGAGGTCGTCCAGCAAGGTGTGGTGATCGGTGCCTCATGGGTACATTGTTTCCCATCTCCATATCCAAGTAGTGGGGGTTAGGTTGGTGGTATCCGCACAACCCAACTGTCACTCCCTGCTCCTACGGATTGGGAAGCTCAGCCAGCCAGCTTCTCTCAAAGCGCATGGCTGAGAAGGTAGCATTGGTCAAAACCTGGAAAATGCTGTGAAGTCAGCTTCGCTCTTGAGTAGATGTCTCGCAGCACGCGGGGTTATGACGCGGTGAGATCCAGCTCAGCACTTGATGTGGTCTTGGTACAATTGCGCCCAGAAGCTTTTTATTGGCCACTTGATACTCAATGAGCCACGGAAGCAAGCAAACAAACAACACAATCACTCGAAGTAAACAGTCACTCTGGTCACAGTTTCACCGACAATCTTAACACGACTTGGCTATAGGTGTGTCAATGAGAAGCGCTATCGTTTTCCTTACTGTATTGGTGTAAGATCTAGACCGAGCCCAAAGGAAGGAAACCTGTGGCGTCGGCGGAAGCACCGAATATGCTCGCCACACACATGGGCGTCCAAGCTCGAACAGGCAATGCGAGCGGCATGAAGCCTAGCTGAGAGCCCTTCTTTGAGTAGTTGTGAGCCAGCTGACGTCCAAAAGCAAGATCTGAGCTATTAGACTTTGAGTGTAGAAGCCATGCCGTCGACTATTGAGGGTTCCCCAGACATGAAATGTCTTACGGCACGGCGCGCACCGAATGTGCTGCTCAGCTATCAGCTTTACATTGAGTGCTGACATGCATGATGACTAGTACATCGCGTCTGCCGATCGTTGCTCTCTGCCCTACGCATGGTGTAAGCGCGTGGGACCTCATTAAGCTTAAGCTGTCTGCAATGGGACGTGGCGATTACTGTGCAATGTAATCCTTACGGCATGTGGGCGCAGTCATGAGACCAGGGTTCCCTATGGACTGAGACTGGGCCACGGGGAGTTGATGCAGGCTGGATAAATATTGTTCGTCGATTGAAGTCTAAATCTGCTACCCCTCCTTCCATTGCGGAAATACCCGCGAATTCCAAAGAAAAGCACGCCGAACGATGGCCTTTGGAGATGGTTCACGAGTAGACCTCTATGGCATCCTCCAACCCAAGTGTAATTGTCTCGACCGCCTCATCGGCCTCGTCCCGGAGACTAGGCTCAACCCAACGCACCAGTGCATCACTTAGTGTCAGGTGATCCTTCAGCAGTAGTTCCAAACCCAACCTCGCGAAAGCCCCGGATTGCAGACGGTCAAAGGCAGGCTTCTTTCTGATGACAAGCTCCGTCGCCCGAGGGTTCGTGATCACCAAAGTCTGCTCGACTAACTCGATGATGTCCTTGGAATCTTCCTTGGAGAATTGTGTTTCAATGCGTTTCGCATTGACAAAAGCTTGGCGGTTGGCCGCGTGAACGTTGAGGAAGTTGGTGCCAACGATGACAAGGTTCGGGACATCGAGTAACCCGCCTTCAAAGGGGTCGAGGGCCCCAATCAGTTTCTTGACCGCTGAATCGATTCCATTGATGTCGCTGGCGACAGACTCGCGCGTGACCTGAATCGAGCGCGAAAAGTCTTCGGAGAACTCAGTCGGGAGCGTGCTGGCGAAAGTAAGGGGCAGGCACGCTAAGAAACCCAATATGCTGTGAAGGTGCATGGTGAAGGCTGCGCGTGTAGCCCAAACTGAGCTGTAAGGGGCGATTGAATTTAGGCCAGATGCAGCAGGTTTGAGAAGCATCTTATGTACCCAGGCTATTCGACGCGCCATGCAATATCATGCATGCAAGGGAGGTGATCAATTCCTCAACGCTGCACCTCGTTGTCTCTGATCTGTGCGATTTGAGCAAGGGTCCTCAAAGAAGATCAAAGAAGACATTCGATGCAAGCTATGGCATTCCCACTCGATCGAGTGAAACATGCAGAGCGGGTGTCGATGGCGTACGCAACCCGACCCCATTATTGGTAGACCACCAGTGTCTGGGTAGCCGCAAGGATGACTGGCCACGGCCGTCAAGTTTAGCAACTGGATTCTTTTGGGTTTACAACGTGAAAGCGACGAGGTTAATCGATCGGGTTCATCATCTGAGGCACCTTAACTTACCTAGGTACCCTGTCGTCAATGCTACTAAATGCTGCACATCGCCCCTGGGCGTGGCAATCTGGCGGTACAGCGCGCAACTCACACCATAGGAATGGCAGGGTTGTAGTCTCTAACGATGACCTTTGGAATTGTAAGACGCTTAACAAAAATTTGGACTCACATTTCCTTTGAGTCTTCGGCAGAGCTGGAACTATGCGGCAATCCACCCTGATCAATCTTGCGGCTTGAATGCTGCCATGTGCCTCAGTTGGGAATAGCAAGGAGCGGCCAGGCACATTGGGTCAGTAGTTCATTGAAGGAGATGATTCTACGCGGAGGCACACCACAGTGGTCATATGTTTGACAGATTAGACATTAATATTCGCTGCATCCTGGCTACCCCTGAGCTGGGGACTTTGCCCTCGGCACATGGGCGGCATCAGGCTCTCGGACAACACTCGAACTAGCGACATCTGCTTCCTCCGGCATAGCTGGCTGCTTGGATCTCTGCTTCTCCGACATCTCTGGCTGCTCCCCAACCACAATAGGCACGGCTGCATCACCCGCAGGTGGCGCCGCTGCAGGCCTCGCAGGAAGAGGGGGCGGTGGCTGTTCGGCCTCCACGCCCGTTGTCGCCGCCGCCGCAGCAGCTGGCACCTTGGGGAGCCCCGCACGGCCAACAACCAGCATGCCAGGAGGATGTTCAATCTTGCCCAGCTCGGCCTCCTCCTTCCTCACGCGACGGCACCGCACGATCGCCCAGGTTGCCAGCGCCGCGATGATCAGACCCGTGCCGCCTAGACTGGCGCCGATGGCAATCTTTTGCCAGTCCTGCAAGCCAGATTGGTATTCCCCGTCGTTGCCACTGCCAGGCCCCATACCGCTGCACGGCTGGTACGACCAGCAGGAACGCTCTCCGACCTCGTCGGAGCTGGGGACGACAGCGCCATAGGAATCGAACGAAACAATGTCGGGCTGGCTGTCACCTCCCGAAGATAAAGGCGCCATGGCCAGTTCCTCGTTGGCCAGGTCGAACACGCTATACGTGTTCTTGAGCAAGGAACCCCCAATGACCCAGTCGCTGTCATTAGCGTCATTGGCGGATCCCGACGACGTGTTCTGGCTCTGGATGCCGAGTAAACACAACGGGTTTGCCTCCTCTCCATCCTCCAGGTACCAGCTGTTTGAGTCGATAGGCCAAACGTCGGCAGGAATGATCAGATCCTTGAGGTCAACGGTCAGCGCGTAGCCGCCCACGCCGCCGAGCTCGAGGGCCACCTGGCCGGTCATGTTGTCTCGCCACGCGCAGGGGACGGTGGCCTGGCCGCTATAGTAGTCGACCTCGGCGCGTGCCAGCTCCCAGATACGCTCGGCGATGCCCCACGGTAGGTTCGACAGGAGGGTCGGAGGTGAGACGGCAATGTACGTGCTCGTGCCGAGGTTGGCGAGCGGCTGCAGGATGCGGTTCTCCGTGTCAAGGCGCGAGCCGTTGATCGAGGCAACCAGGGCGTAGAAGCCGACGTATTGCATGGCGTACTTGTAGACCTGGAAGCGCTGAAGCCGGCCGGTGTAGCGGCTCGCGTCGACGGCGCCGAGGAGCAAGGAGCCGGAGGCAGTGTCTTCGTCTTCGGTCCAGAGGCTGAAGGCCGTCGAGTTGATGAGGCCCATCTCGGTCATGCGGTCGAGGAACGAGGGCGTGCCATAGGACGCGTTGTAGCCAAGGGCAAGGCGGCCGAGGCTGAGGTCGGTCTGGCGGCCAAGTCCCATGGTCAGGTTCGTAATGTCCGTGTCGCCGACGGAAATGGTCTCGCGAATGTCGTCACCGCGAACATAGTTCCCCGAGGCATAGTACTCGTCAAAGCTGTCGACGGCATCGCGGATAAACGTCTTAGACGAGAAGGTGTCAAAGCTGCCGTAGTCGCAGCCGCTCAGGAAGATGTTGCCATCGCATTCTTCCCTGTCAGGCACCCAAGTGTTGTAGGAGAAGAGGTCGAGGGCCAGGGAGATTTCCTGAGGTGGGTTGCCGACGGTAACATTGACGACGTAATCGAGGACATCAGCAACAAAATTGGTCTTGGTCTGTACTTGACGCCTTGGCGTGCTGGTGAGAGGAGCGCGATGCCGCGAGACGGGAAATTGGACCTGGGCAACAGCGCCGGCTGCCAGGAGCAAGAGCAAAAAGCGAAGGGACGCCATCGCAAAGGAAGGCAAAAAAAGAGTGTGTTTGAGCCAAAGCGTGGCTAGAGGGAGTTTTGCATGCTGCTACTGTGTTTTCACTGGAATGACGATGATGATCCCCCTCAGTGTAGGGCTGATCATGGTGGAGCGCGAACTGCTGTGAAAGGCGAACAAAGGGTTTGAAGATGGAGGGAGGAGGACGAGAGGGGGAGACCCAGAATGCCGACCCAGTCCTCCACAGGGGGTCGCCCTGATGCTTGTGATTGACTTCAGGGATGTTGGGCAGAGGGAAAGAAATGAGGGCGGGGGCTCGTCCACAGGCAACAGTCCCATCTGGGCCTGGCCTGTTTGCTGTGCCGCCTGCGCCCCACGCTGGCGCCGACTGAGGCGCTCGGTGGGCAGCCGAGCTACTCGGTGTGCAGCCTGGGTGTTCCTTCCATCTCCATTCAGCATTCAGCAAGTAAAGGTGAGATAAGATTCACCGAGAGAACTTCCCTCGAGCATCTGCTGCCTGGTATTGACTATCTCTCTACCTACGACCAAAGCCTTCCATCGAAACAGGTTCATCATTAAAAGACACACCGAGCGCCCTGCTTGCACCAAACCCAAACGAAATTCCCGAAGCCTACCCCGCTCTATACCTTCTGAGCTTCGGGGACCGCCTCCGTAGGCTCTCCCTTTTGCGTAGCGTCCTCGGCTGGCTGCGCATTCTCGACATTCTCTCGGGAGGTCTCAACTTTCGTCGGCTCAGGCTGGTCTACCTTGGTCTCTTCAGTCGACTTGGCATCAGAAGGCGCCGCTTCGATCGAAACGTCCTTGCCAGAATCGTTGTCCGTAATGACTGGCTTGGTGGCTGGCACATCGGGCTCTTTTTTCTCGACAGTTTCATCCTGCGTTTTAGCTGGTGCAGAATCCTCCTCGACCCGAACATCTTGAGCCTGCTCGGCGGGTAGAGACTCCTTCTCGTTGATCTCCTTCACGGGCTCTTCCGCGTTCTTCTCTGTAGGCTTCTCTGCAGGCTTCTCCACAGTCGTCTCCGAGGACTTCTCGGCAGGCTCCTCTGCAGATTGCTTCGCGGCATTGTCCGTCGTCTCAGCCTTCTTTTCCTCCTGTGTCTCAGCTCCGTCCTTGTCAGAGGCAGGCTGCTTCTTCGAAAAGATGTTGTAGCTGGGCATCGATACCTGCCCAAGCGATGACACGGCAGACGGCACAGAAGGCATGGATGGAATCTGCACGGCCGGCAGGTTTGGCATGTTCGGCAGTTTGCTGGACCACCAGCTCTTCGAGTCGGTCCCCGTCTGCTGAGCGATGGCGAAGAGGTACTGCATATACGTCTGCTTTTGTTTCTCGGCATCGTCGCCGCCGGCCTCGGCGTCGCTGGACAGCGGCACGAGCGACGAAGCAGCCGCAATGTCCAGGGGCGACTCGTCAGGCACGTCACCGTCAATGGGTGCGTCGGGACCGCCCTTCTTTTGGGCCTCCTCGGCACCCTTCTCACCAGCCTCGAGCGTCTCCTTGACGGTGTTGTCCTCGGCAGCCTCCTCGGGGGCGGGCTCGCGGAACTTGGGGTCGTCATAGACGTCCTCTTCGCTGAGGAACCACTTCTTGACGAGTTGCGCTGCCTCGTCGGTCATGCGCTCGTAGCCCTTATTCTTCTCCGGTCGGAACATGGACATGTGCGCCTGCACCTCGTCTTCCGAGGTGCGCATGATGCACCGCGTGAACATGTCGCTGGCGGGGTGATCGCCTTCGGGAATGGCGCAGAAGGTACGCTCGGGCACAAAGTAGCCTCCGCTCCACGTGCCGTTCTCGCCAAGCGACGTGTAAAAGTCCTTGATGCCGACGCCCTTGAGGGCGGCCATACGGTCAAGCCGACGACTGAGTTCCTTCTGCTTCAGCAGCGTGCCGACAAAGGTGAAGTGGTCAGACAGCCAGGCGAACGAGTGGCCGACGTTGCCGCGGTTGATGTACGCGAGGCCTTGCCCCACCGACTCCATGCTCGATCGGTAGCCCTCGACGACCGTGTCCTTGTTGATGTTCTTCATGCTCTTCATGCCGCTAATGATGGCCTCGCGGTGGATGTACGCCGTCACGCCGCCGGCGGCGATGGCGCCCACGGTGCCCGTGCGCACAGCCACCAGCTGCCACGTCTTCCAGGCGGGGCTCGACGAAGGGTTCGAAGCAACAGCAGCGCGCCCTGCGGCTCTTTGCATGCCGAGGCGGCTGAGGCTCGCCGGCGCGGCGGCCCCGAGGGCGGTCATGACGTTGAAGACGCTGCTGACCTTTTGGTAGTTGGAGAAGGCGCCGTAGACGAACATGGACCGCGCGAGGCCATTGTATGCCGTGTCAAAGGTGAGAATGCCCTGGATGAGAGGAAAGATTGGTGTTTTGTCGTCGGGGTTCTTGTCAGCACGTTCGCTGACGGCGCGGAAAAGCGTGTCGGCAGCAACGAAGCCACTGGACGGTGTCAAAACTAGCTCTCGAGTGAAGTGAAGACCGAGTCCACTTACCCCATGGAGTGTGCTACTAGAACGACTCCGACCTTCCTGTCGTTGGGCGGCCATGGTTCATCGAGGTGCTCTTTACGAACATCGATCACTCTCTCCTTAAGCCTGCACTATGTGATCAGCCTCGTTTCAGGGTGTTGTTGCATTGTGACCTCGGGAGGGGCCTTACCATTCCAGAAAGAATTCGGTGGCTTGCTCAAGCTCGCCTTTCGTCTCATACTTGGGGTAGACGACTGACTCGACTTTGTGGTCGGGGACCTGCTTGGCTACTTGTTGTTTGAGGTCCTATAATGGGGTCAGCACATTCCAGGCGCATTCGTGAATAGGGAAACTCACGTAAGGGAATTCTTGAAATGTATCATCGTCACCCTAGAATATCAATATTAGTAGCAGATGGTGCATAGTGCTTCAGTGACACTCGCCTTGAATCCATGAATGAAACAAAGAAGCAAAACTCGTGACATTGTGGCTGCCAAAGCGTCGACGCTCTGTTGGTATCGAAGGCAAGTTCTGGGTATAAGTTGTTCGCTAGGGTCCGAGTCAGAAAAGACAATAACAATTAGGTGGATAATGCCAATGCCGAGCTGCTTTTAGGGTAGCATTGAAGAAACTGAAATGCCGAGATGCACTTGAGGACAACAAGGATAATATACGGCGAGGGATTTGGATGCTCCAAACGAGAGCCTTGGTCGTCAAGCCTGACAGAGAAGTTGGATGTGCCAAGGTTCAGCCACACTCGTGGTGCACAAGCGTGTGGCAAGTGGCTGCCCCAGGCCAATTAGGGCCTGTTGGGACGTCACTGGTCACGTCACTCGCCCGTTGGCCCCGGCGGCCCTGTGACGCTGTCATGATGGATGGCCACCAGCGGCCAACTTCCCTGCTACTGGTCGCCGCTGCACCATGCCAGAGATCGTCACTTGGGGAAGATAGATTGTGGTGGGTGTCCTCAGCTGCAATCGATCGAAAGTGGGATTTTCGATCCATCATCGCATGTGATTGCCGCCCTGGCACGCGGGCCGCTCGCTGGGCTGGCGTGCGCGACCCAGCAACCAGGAAGCGAAGCAATGAAGCGGGAGATGCACAAATCCTCCCACGCTGGCTCACTGATGCTGCTGATTTGCTCAGAACAGGGGACCGACTCCTTGCCTATCGTTAAATTCTGCCCGATGACTAGGTGCCTGTCTGACTGGGCAGAAGATTCGTGGCTCCACTACAGGCTGTTCTCGTTCTGTTCTCGTTGAACGTCGCCATTTGGTCACGATCATGGAGGTGATCAAGACTTTGGACTGTGGTGGTGATCATGCCTGAAGGTTGACTTAAGTCATACACTGGTGAACGCGATTCGAGTGAAGCGACTACTCGAACACTGAAATCCAAGCTGCGCACTTTGAATGACCTTGCTTACTGGGTATATATGCACTCATGTTCGTTGTTTCAATGAAGGCTATTTCTGGGAATGACGGGTCATGTTCCATCACCAAGGAGACTTGCTAACGAGAACAGCATGAGGCCACGTGGGTCAGGTTCGTGGCCGATGTAAACCGCCGAGGCGTCCTACTATTTTCGCGCTTTAGTCTGGGAGGACCGAAACACTCGATCTGCTGGAGATCCGGCAAATGACAATCGTTTCGCCCCAACCTTGAGCACTTACAAACGTAAATTACAAAAGATCGATTCTCAGAAGACCAGCGTCCCTTAGAAGATCTTGCCCTCCGTCTGCTTGAACTTGGCAACATTGACGTTCCTCCAGAGAAGAACGCACGCAAACGCGATAGGCATGAGCGCCGCGCCAGCAATGACCATGTTCCTCTGGACATCACCATACGCAGTGACGATGGCCTCTCGGATCTCCGAGCCCCACTCGTAGCTCAGCTGGACGCGTAGGTCGCCGTAGATGGTAGTGGCATTGGCCTTCGCGCTCTCGGGAAGGTAGTGGGCGATCTTGCCGGGCATCTGGTTGGTCCAAATACCGCCCGAGATGGCAGAGCCGACGGCGCGACCGACCGAGGAGGCGAGACCGATGAGAGCGAGCATGACGGTGACTTCATTATGCGAGACGACGGACATGACGGCGAGCTGCTCGCAGATAATGATGGTGCCGGCAGAGACGGACTTGAGGATCTGGCACATGATGATATAACCGATGTAGGAATCGGGCTGGCGGAAATGGATCAGGAGGCCGGTCGAGAGCGCGGCGACGGGCACTGCAGCAACGGCAATCCACTTGTAGTGGTTTGTCTGGCGGATCAGACTGTGAAGTTTCAGCAAGATGACAACGAGTATGAAGAGGCGAGGTGCGGCTCACACTCCGACAATGGGGCCCCAGGTGCAGGAGGCAATGGTGTAAATGTTCAGGATGAATCCAGCTTGGCTGATGCTGCGCTGGTGAACAACCTGCAGGTACGACGAGAAGAACGAATCCCAAGCGTTGAAGCTAAGGAACAGGGCACCGGCAACACCGCAGGCCCCGATGATGGTGCGATCCTTCAGGTTGACCCACGGAACGAGCGGCACTGAAGCGTACTTCTTCTCCCAGAAGCCAAAGGTCGCAAGCAGGAGAGGACCCAAAATGATCATGGCGATAATGTAGCCCGTCTTCCAGCCGTTGGGCGCGTAGGATACCAGACTGAAGGGTAACAAAAAGAGAGAGAACCCGGTGGCCAAAAGGAACATGCCGATGACGTCGAACTCCTCAAAGTAGTAGCGGCACGACTCCTTCCATGTTCGAACGCTAACGGGAGAGACGAGCTCAATGCCCTGCTTCTTGGCTTGGTTGAGGTTGTACCACAACATGATACAGATCAAGGCACCGAAGAAAGGGAAGATGATGGCAAAGGATCCGAAAGCCCAGCGGAACGTGCTGTGTTCGTAGAAAAGCTCGGCCACGATGGGACCGGCAAATGCATTGCCAATGTATGCCGTGGAGTTGAGGGCGAAGATAATCATGCGGTTGCGTAGGGACGTAAAGTCGGAGATGAGGACAGTGTGGATGTATCCAATACCACCACTTCCAACTGTCCAAAAGACCTGGGCAGCGGCATATGTCTCGACGTTGCGGCAGAGAGCCATCATGATCAGACCGACTGAACAGAGAATGTGACACAGGAGATAGCCCTCCATTCTTCCAAAGATGTTCAGAATCTTGGCCAAGGGCAACTGCGTCACACCGTACATAAGACCAGATACGATGCCAGTTGTGGCCGTCAATCCATGGCGCTGAAATTCGGACGTGACGTATGGAGTGAGGTTGCGAGAAAGCTGCTGCTGCATAGAGTGGGTGTACGAGGTAATGTAGATGCTGTGGCCGGTCAGTCCTTGGACGCAAGCATCGATCAGAAGTGAAGAAAAGATGACCTACATGATGTACATCACGATGAGAGCCTTGTAAGACCATGCCGAAGTAATAGCACGAATCTTCTCAACACCATACTGCTTCTCCTTTGTATCGTATTCAACGTCCGACTCTTCACCCTTGGGCTTGTCTTGCTTTTCGTCACCAGACCTGTCATCCGAAATGACAGCGGAATCCTTGGCAGCAGCCTTCTCGTCGGCGCCAGTGTGGCTCATGACATGGCCGAGGGCAGGCCCAGGCTGGCCAGCCATATCATCCTCGGGTCTAGCAGACATTCTGGGCGTCGTTTGTGGTATTTTCCCTGTCCTGGAGATTTCGTAAGGGGTTCAGCGAAGAACTCAGCAGTCAGGGATCGTCAGAATCAGGTTCGTAAGACCATAAGGGGCTGTCTCATGTCTTATAATTGCAAGGCACTCGCAGATCCCTTCGGTCGCCACAAGGGTCGGAGACCGGAGTTCGTACGACATTTGCACGTCCTTGAAGTTGCATTGCCAGGACGCAAGAGAACGGCGCTAAACAGTGCCTGGGCTGGTCGATCAGTACCCAAAGCTCGTGTTCTCCTTGGGCAGTCTGTCACATTGGAGCCCACCCTGGGCTTGAATCCTGCGGTCGTGTACGTGTGCGAGCTGTGGACTTGCGGGCCAAGCTCGAAACAGAGCAACATCCTGCGACGGTAGGGTAGGGTATCTTGTTGTGGCACCACTTGTGAGCGCCTAGCCCACTAGATTTGGAGCTTTTGGTCCAACAGTCCAATGACAACTTGTGACATGACTGTTCAAAATCCACAGATCTTCATGGTCGGTTGCCAAGGCGGATCAGATAACGGTACGTCGCTCGGACGACCCACAGCTTCCGGATCTGATAACTTTAATCTCAGCCACCATCACGCACCAACGGCAGCCATTTGAACCCTTCCATGCACCTCAGTCGCCGCGGCGCTCCAACTGAGAGCCAACAAGCCGTCCAAAAGACCCACACGTTTCCGAGAGTGGTAGCATCGCTTGAGTGTTGAGGTATTTCCTCCACTTGTTGCGCCCCCAGTCTTCTAGAAGTATATGTCAGCCTCCGTCCGCGTTGTTCCGATCACTCGCTATCAGGTATTTCCTGACGCTATCGTGACCTGTTATCCGGCTTGGCATAGTCCACAGTGATTTATGAGTGGCTGAAACTGGAACCAGGTCCACCAGCATTTTGGAGTAAGCCCGAGTCATCTCGGATTGCACATTAGCTCAGATCCTTCATTTTGGATCGCTGTGAAGGTCAGACTTTGAGAATGGTGATGTTGCTTCTAACCCGTGTAACTTTTCATGTATGCTGTATTCGTTGACAACCAAGTTTGACCTAATGGACTGAAGAGGGCGGCTTGTCTAATTGAATTGCGGAGCTCCGCTGTCGGTGGTCACCGCCCGACTCTTGCTGACGATCCCAGTGCTAAACTCTTCGTCTAGATTAGTTATGCTGTGCGTAATGCAGGCCTGGCTGCTTCGTAGTCAGAAACGAGTCATCATCAGTGGGTATGAGTTAGGTGCATGCAAGGCAGTGTGCACTGACTCACTTGCGTCTGGCTCCTTTGGTCTTCCAACTCATCAAATGCCTGGACAAAATTTTCAACTCTGCTGAAGGAATTTACCGTGCTCCACGGCCGACGGGGTCAACATTATCATCAAACATCCATGATCGGCAAATCAGATCTCATTTGAACCGAGCCCGGCTCACCGTACAATGCACCACCGACATCGTATTGATCCCTGTTGCACGAAGAACGCAGCGATTGTGCTCCAAGTCTCATCTCTGCATAAGCAGTACCTCGCATACCAAGCTTTACAGCATATTTAGCGCCTGATCAAGAACATCATAACAGGCGCCAAACAACCTAGACTACTCACTGGACATCAAGCTACAGCTTACATTTGAACACTTCCTTGATATAAGCTGTAAAAAGCTAGAACCGGATGCATATGATTTATGCCATTCCTTTAGAGAGGCGCACAACGCAACAGGCATACGCTTGATATTGAAAATTATCGTCGAGAAATCCTATTGCGCAGGTAAATTTTGCTACAAAGCTGCGTTCTCATGTTAGTATCCCAAGACCTTCAACTTTGCTTGCATGGGTGAAACGTTAGTACATTCCGAGTATTATCAACGTTTCGTTTGTTTCGAAAGATTACGAGTGTGGTACCCTATGGTTCAGCTAAGTTTTGCAGTCGGACTCTCCCAGCCGTGTTCCAGGGATTTTACAGATGTTGCCATGCATAGATTTCTCTTCAACAAAAGATCAAATCTCACATTTTAGCCCATGATTGCCCGGTGGAACTCGGCTGCTATGTTCTCAGGACGATGAGATCCAACTATGAAAACTCATAAATTAAGTACATTGCGAGTACCACGAGTTTTGCACCTTGCAGGTAGTCCCTGACTGACAGCAAGTTGCGCCAGTCCAACCCTGCCCGCCACATTGCGCCCAAGCAGCAGCACAGCTTCCGCCGCCGGCAGGAGGGGGGCTCGTCGGGGGAGATGGAGATGTTGGGGGCGAAGGAGTGCCTGACCCAGCGGTGCAGGTGCCAGTTCCCACTATACAATTTCTTTCGGCCGCAGTTCTGAATTAAGTAAGTCAGCCATGCCCACCCCGTGTAGCATGCACCAGGAGACATCCCTGGGTCTAGAAGCGACTTACATTCCAATAACATAACCGTGGCGAGCACTGCGCGGCAAGGCCAAACTGGCAGGCGACCAGTCGGCAGTGGCAATGTTGCTGGTTTCGAAAGGCTGGTATCCGCGGCCGCGAGTGTAATCGTCGATCAGCATATGCGACTTGCTCGGCGTGATGTTGTCACGGAACACCAAAGGTCCTTCGCCGGCGGGTAGGCCCTGACCAATCTGGTTACGAATGACGGTCCAGGGTCCGTTCAGGGTGCTTGCGCGAGCTTGCTCTATGAGGTTGTTCGGCCCGTTCTTGCTGACGCGGTAGAATGTGGACGACGATGGGTCGCGGAAGACGGTAGCGTCCATGCCGGCGCCCGTGAGCCACTTTTCGGCAGGGGTGAAGCTGACAAAGTCAGTGGTGAAAGAGCGCATGATGAACCAGCCTTCGCCCTGAATGGATTTTAGCAGTTATTGTAATGCAAGATAAATGTTATGAACCTTGAGATTGCACGTCCAGTGGACGAGGTCTAGGGATCAACGACCCGCATTAGGAACTTCAAGACACTCTGATTCGAGGTGATAACGTACAGCGGCTGGTTGCAGGATCCCATATGGCATCTGGGGCCCAGGTCATGCCAGCATTGCTTGGACTCACGATCCTCAGCTGAGAGGCTGACCAATTTCTCAAGTTGCTCGACTCCCACACGACAAGGCCTTTGGATCCATTGGAGGTGTAGTCATCGCCTACATCCCAGCCCCGAGGGTACACTCTGAGGTCCGTGGCGACAATCCAATATTTCCCGCCGTCTTGGCTGCGAATGATACTGGGATCACGCACACCCTTCATCCCGACAGTGGAGCTCAGCACAGGCTGGCCATTGTTTACAGTGGTCCAGGAACCTGGGTTGTTGTTATTCGAGACGGCCATGTAAATTTGTTCACCGTTGGCAGTTCCCTCTCCAGTGAACTGTTGGCGTCAGTTGTGCACATTCGAGACGTCATGGCGACATCGACTCCAGGATACTCACATAAACCATCAAGTAGTCGCTTAGTTGTCCATTCTGGCGACTTTCTAGCGATGCGGGCACCGCAACAGTCACCGAGGCCAGGGTGACGAACACGAACTGATACAGCTTCATTGTGATATCAAAGTAGTTGAAGTTTGTTTCAGTACTTGAAAGAAACTCGAACAACGTGGTGCCACGGCCGGCACCGCGGTAACATTTGTAGCAGTGCTCGGCTGGCCAGACAGGGCCATCGGTCTAAATCTGCAATTCGTGACCTCTCGACATGGTCAACGGAACAGACAAGTGGCTACACGTCGAAGCTCCATAGCAATCATCCAGGATGGGCTAACGGTGTGTGATCCTCCGATTTGTTCCTCCGCTCGAGCGTATCAGAACCAGCGCAAGCACGATTTGGTCGGGTTCAAGGAGCCGGTATTGGTGCGCAAAGGACTTAGGTCGCAACAGCCATAAGTGTCGCATTGATGTAACCGCACCTGTAGTATGTACCCCGGGTCTTTTTCATGAAGAACGCGGGGAATATAGCGTGTGCTTCTCGGAGTTCTTGGGGTTTAAAGAATAAAGAGACTTAGTCAGTTCAATGACTCTCAACATCATCAAACGGCCAAATCTGGTACACGGAGAGGTATCCGATCTAAAATCTGCACAAGCTAGATTGGAATAATTAACTCGAAGAGCAGATACTCGGTGCTCGGGATTCTACATGTATGCACGGGGAAGAGCTCATGTGCCTAATAGTTGTGTTCAACCAGGGCACTCCCAGATTCCCAGATGGCCGCCCTGCATGTGTGATGGACTTTCCCATTAGGACTTGCATCTGCAATTCATTTGCCGACGCATAGGACGGAAAATCTCGATCGTTCAGAGAAACGGTGGCAGCGCTGTTTCATTTACTTCTTAGCGGGTTCGTTGACCGTCCCATAGGGAACAGATCTGGGCCACGATGGTTCTCGCTTCTCATATCAACAGAACCAAACTGGCCCCTGGAAATGATGGGGCCCATGTTGCTATCGCTTTGAAAAGTTTGACTTAGTACTCAGTTGTTGACCGAAAAAAACTAAAAAGCTTCTCATGGGACGCACTCGAAATTACCAAGGCAGGGTTTCCGACAGACCGGACATCGACCTAGAGCTGCCACTCACTTGTGGGTATCCCACTTGGGGTGATATGGAAGTGGCTGTTGGATTAACCAGGTCAGCGAACAGACTCGTCGTATCAAAACATGGCGGGTATGATTCAATGATGGATGTAGGGCACCATGTGACCATGCTTGGTTCGGCCGATGCCGTCTTTTTCAGCAGGTGCGCAGGTCACGTCTGATGGATGATGAGGATATTGACAAACATATCCAAGCGTACCAAGCATCAAGACTATATGCGCTATCAAGTGGCAAGGCCCAGGTCGCGGCGGACTTCCTGCAATATGGTGTTGAGAAGTATCATTCGGACAATAATTTGCCAGCGGATGCAAGCACCACCGGCAGCACCAACTCCGTTTTCTTAACAAGGAAAGATTCAAGAGGTGTTGAGATGAGCATAGAAACACATTTAATATTTGATACCTCAATCATGTAGGAATATCCATGACGATGTTTGTCCTCGGGCTCGCTCGCGGTCTTTGTGTTCGTCAAAATTCACCCGTAGACTGACTACCCTTTCATTGGAAAATCGAGTCCATATGGTCAACATCACGTTTTTCGTCCAGGTTGCTTTGGCAGCGTCCAGTATGGTCTCAGCTGACGGCCTCAATGCCAGAGCCAAAGCACGCGGCCGTTACTTGGGCACGGCCATCAACCCGTCGGTCATGAGCGACAGCCAGGCCAACCCCATCGCCAGCAACGGCCAGGATTTCGGATCATACACTTGCGAGAATGAGATGAAGTTTGATGCCCTCCAGCCGTCTCGTGGCACTTTTAATTACGGCAACGCAGACCGTATTGTTGCGCAGGCCAAGGCGAATGGCATGAACATGCGTTGCCACGCGCTCATCTGGCATTCGCAGGTGCCCGCCTGGGTCAGCAACGGCAATTTCGACCGCACGACCATGATCAGTATCTTGGAGACGCACATCCGCAACGTGGTGACGCACTTTAAGGGTTAGTCTAGATCGGATGTATATGAGCGTGGGTTATTCAATGCCTGACGGGTGAATCAGGATCCTGCTACGCTTGGGATGTCGTCAATGAAGCCCTCAACGAAGATCGCACATACCACACCACTGACTCGGTTTGGTACCGCACTACTGGAGTCGATTACATCCCACTAGCGTTCAATGCAGCCAGGGCTGCTGACCCCGGCGCGAAGCTGTATTACAACGACTACAACTGCGACCGCCCAGGTCGCAAGGCAACCTGGGGCGCAGAACCTGATCCGCAGGGTCCGGGATGCTGGTGCACTCATTGACGGCATGGGACTGCAGGGCCACATGGCCACTGGACAGATTGGGTCGCTTGCTACTCTGACTGAGAATCTCCAGGCGTTTGCTTATTTGAACGTTGACGTTGCATACACGGAACTTGTCAGTACTGTTCCATGTACCACCAGCAAGGACTTGCCTACAAGTAATTTCGGGCCTATGAAAAGACCAAATCGCTGAGACAACCGTGCACTTTAGGACGTCGTAGCCCGCAGCGGCCCAAGCCAGTTTCACCAGCAGGCCAGATTGGGCCACCGTCGTTCAAGCCTGCCTCGCTGTCGCGCGCTGCGTGGGCATCACGGGTTGGGGTTTCACCGACGCGTACACCTGGATCGGCGGCGGCAACCCGCTCATCTGGGACGCAAACTATCAGAAGAAGCCGGCCTACAATGCCATTCTCACTGCGTGGGGTAGCAGCAGCGGAACTCCTCCCACGACGCCCCTGACGACGCCGCCCCCATCTGGCAACGTAAGTACTCTGTTGAAGAAGAAAAGGAGAAGAGCTGACCATGTTGCCTACATAGTGCTCCCCCCTGTACGGCCAGTGCGGCGGACAAGGCTACACGGGCAGCACATGCTGCAGCCAAGGGACGTGCCGTGCCCAGAACCAGTGGTACTCGTAGTGTCTGTGAGCGCACGCCTGGACCGGCCGGCCGGTATCGCAAGTGCCGTAGTCTGCGTTCACCGGTCAGATGAGGGACAGACCCGGCGGGCATGGCTTGAAGAGCATGTTGGCCGTAATAGTGTGCCATGTTTGATGCTTGGTAGGGGCATGGAATCGTGGGACCCTCATTGATCTGACGACTAGTCTATACTAGTGAGTCGATTCTCATCCCCCAGACAACTACTTCAGGGAATCTCGTCCATGACTACGACAGAAGGGGTGCAAACGGCAATTGAGATGGATTCCGTCAAACGAGTTGCTCAATGTACATTATTGGTCTGTCGAATATGACCAGGTTGTTAGGTCGAGACCAGGGGATCCTGGACGGCGCCAGGCACAGCAGCTTTGTTCATGAGGTTTGGGTTCATGTGTCCACCACCACTGAGTCAATGACGTCGTTGAATTCCATGTACCCGTCATGACCGCCATAACCCGAGTGAACACATCAACTCTCGACTCCCGGCCAACATTGAAGCCGTGGACGACCAGTCAAGCCATCTCCGTCCCGTTTCCCGACTCGTACTGAACAGAAGCACATTCGGACATTATGGCACCAAATGGAATCAATGGACAGAATGGCGAGCCAGTATCGCAGTCGGGCAAGAAGCGGGTGCTCATCGTCGGCGCAGGTGCTGCAGGGTGAGATGACCAGCAGAGGTGAACATGAATGGTAGCTAACGTGTGACAGCATGTCGGCGGCTCATCACCTGTCGCAGCACCGTGACAAGTTCGACGTGACGCTTATCGACGCCGTCGATTACTGCGGCGGCCAGGCCTTCTCGATCCCCCTGGACAAGGAACGGTACGGCGCCTCGTGGTGCAACCAGGGCGTCCAGGGCGGCTCTTACATCTTTCATCACACGTTCACCATGTTTAATCGCCAGGGCTACCAGGCTGACCCTGTCAACCTGCACGTGTCCTTTGGCAAGGACGAGACGTTTTGGACCAACGTCTTCCCGACCAAGGTGTTGGCCGAACACCAGAGTGAGGTCCGGCGCTTCGCCAAGGTCTTGAAGTTGATGCGTTGGTTTGAGGTCTTCTTCGCCTTACTGCCTCTGCGGCTCGTCCTTAAGATGTTCTTCTTCTCCGAGGATTTTATCAATATCGTCGCTCTGCCCATGACTGCGCTCTTTCTTGGCACTGGAAACGCGACGCCCGAGGTCCCGGCTGTCATGCTCGAGCGGCTGTGCACGTCTCCGACTTATGGCATGTGGTACCCGGCCAACGAGAACACGGTTGTCGACAACAAGCCGCCAATGGTTGTGTTCCCCAACTTTTCCGAGTTTTACAGCACGTGGAAGCAGGATCTCGAGTCGCGCGGCGTGACGGTGCGTCTGTCAACCGAGCTGGACGAAGTTGTCGAGCGCAGCAAGAAGGGCGTCACGGTGCGTCTGCGCGCAAGGCGACCAGCTGAGGACTCGCATAACCCCGCCGGCGCCGATCAGGACATTCCGCCGCAGGACGAGTTCTTCGATGAGCTGGTGCTTTGCACGCTGGCGGACACGGCCAAGCGTGTGCTCGGCAAGACGGCGTCGTGGCGCGAGCGCAAGGTGCTAGGGTCGGCCAAGTTTAGCGACGATATCACCATCACGCACAACGACTCGGACTACATGAAGAAGCACTATGAGAACTTTTACCGCGAGGACCTCGCTGTCCGGGATACCAATGGCGTCGACCAGACGGGACGGCTCGAAGAGGCGAGAACGAGCTTCCGACCAATGTACTACATTAAGATGTACGACCAGGACCGACAGAAGCTCGAAATGTGCTTCGACACGACAAACTACCAGTCGCAGTTCCCGGAGAAGGTGCCGTTTGAGCAGCACGTGTTCCAGACCATCTACCTCAACAAGGACCGCGACAGCGAGCTGTGGTCGGACAACGAGATTGCCGAGGACAAGATCATCCGCAAGGACTGGTGGCACCAGCTGTGCCACAGCTACACGCACTACCTGCTCGTCGTGCCCTGGATCATGTTCCTGCAGGCGCGAAACAGCGTGCGTTTCGGCGGTTCGTGGACGCTCGTCAACGCCCACGAGGTCGCCATCATCTCGGGTCTCGCGGCCGCCGTGGATCTGGGCGCCGACTACCCCGAGGATCTCGAGAATGACCGGTTCGCGTTCCTGTGCTTCCGTCTGTATTATCTTCTCGGCTACGGCAAGTGGTACCGCCGCAAGTATAGCAAGGGCGCGCCGACGACGCAGCTCGCCAGAGACGGAGCCAGCTGGCCGACGAGCACGTACGGAGGCGTCTACCAGGGCCCTGGTGTCGCGACTCAGGAGCGGAGGTGCTGGAGGCAGGAGATGAAGACTGGAAGGAGCACCGACAATCTTGCGCAGGATAATGGCGGTAGAAGTCAACCTTGATCATCGGTCGGCGGATGTCCAGAAGCGACCAGGACGTGAATGGCGGCTCTGGCTGTGGTGTGTTTGGGTTTGTCAAGACGTGAGAAGGCATGTGTCCCAATGACGATGCAGTCAAAGATGGCCCGGGCATAGGAGTTTTCTTGAGCGAAAGGTTGCTATATCCGAGTCTGACAAATTCCTCGACTGAAATTGATGTGTGTATGTTCTGCTCAGACGAGACGGCGTAAGTTTGACCGCCACGATCACCAAGATCAGAGCTCAAGCCATTGATGGTGGGTGGTCATCTTACTAGAGGCTGCATGGCACAAAGTCAAACAGCAAATCAACCTTATGCTCGCAAATCAAGCCGAGGCAAAGATCAGAGGCGACTAGGCATAGCCGTCTGCGGGGAACCCCTCGCGGGGGCGGCACGTAGGGCACTCCAAGGCTAATCCACCTGGCGAGAAACCTTGCCAAGGATCACCACTCCAGCCCTCAGCCCTCTGCGTATGCTGTGCTCCGATGGTGGCCAACCTCGGCCACCAGGATGCCACAAGACAGCAGAAAGATTCCGCCGTGGAAATTCGCCAGCGGTTGGGTTCCGCATGCGGCTCCCCGACTATCCAAGAGTTTGGCGCCTCTTTTCAGGGATCTGGCTCCTGAGGAGGGGCTCGATTGGGCGCCCAAAGACTTGGCGTCAAGCACCTCGACGCCATTCTCGGTCTTGAAGTCGATATTTCCACCTCTACATCAATATTCTTGCGCCTGGATCGTGAGATGAAGATGTGAGCCTTGATCACCTCGGTAAACCCGCTTACAGGCGGCACTGATTGTCTTCTGGCAAGAACACCAGCAACACTGTCCCGTGTTCTTACAGGGCCTCTAGTGGGAAACGTCCACCCCGCAGGAGACTGTGCAATGGTGTCGCAGTGGTAGCGGGAGCGGGAGCGGTAGCGGAAGATGGAGCCTGCGGTTCAGAGGCAAACCATGGGTGTTTTGACCAATGCCTGGCGGCTGGCAGCCCTATGCTCAACGTATCGCATCTGGAGGGAGCTCAGGTCTCTCCCCAGAGGAATTGCAAGCGTTTATCGTCAACAATTCCGTACCAACTGCCAGCAGATACGTCACTTGACGCAAGCAAGCTGAGATGGACAGACATGCAAGTCTAACCTCATGGCCCCCCGCCGTTCGCCGTTCACCAAACAACTGAATTGTAGCGTCGCATTTCAAGTCTTGTTGGAGCCTATCCCACGCCCTGCATGACCTTCCCTTCTCGGAGGCGCCAGCCCTTGTAGTCTCAAGGATGGATGCAGCCCTCTCATGAAAATCCGGAGGAAAACGCGCGGGAAGCCGCAGTGGTCTCCACCACATCAACGCCGTCCACCAGCATGTCACATCAACGCCTCCCTACTGCCGCTAGAAGCCAGGCGAGGCGAGCAAGTTTAGGCCATGTCTCTGCACCATTTCATCAGGCGGCGTCGGCGGCTGGAAATCCGGCAGATCTAGAGCTTTTGCTGTCCGTCCAGTGACGGCGACGACACAAGGCCAAAACGCGGGGTTGGTCCCGAACGGACGACGATCTTTTCCCCCCCGCCACCTCGTGTCACCATGTGGGACGACGATGATCGTCACATTTTCCTTTGGTCCCAAGCGACCGACTTCGGCGTGCTCACGCCGGTCAAGTTGTGAGTCAAGCGGCAGCCGTCAATGGTCGAGAGGGGAGAGGGGAGTGGATGGGCTCATGCATTTGGCGCAGGCGGACAAGATAAAAAGGAGCCATCGCCGCCCTGACACTACCTTGAGGGCAAATGTGAGACCTTAAGAGATAGTCAGACCAATCGAAGGACTCAAGACAGGCACGGCTTGTCTCTTTGTCGCGTTGATTCCTCTCCACCACATCTGGTCAACACCGAGACGCCTTGTTCGTTTCCCGACACGTCACGATGCAGGAAGAACCACGAAGGCAGCACCGGCGCGATGATCGTGAAGAGTCAATCGCCGGCTCCCTCAAGGCCGGCAATGGCTTCGATCCCGAGCAACCGACGCCGGCGCGCATCGCCGACGCCAGTGTCCAGTGTCCGGCCCACACGACTGAGCGCAAGCTCCTGACCAAAATCGACCTTCACGTCCTCCCTTTCCTCTGCGTCATGTATCTGCTCGCTTTCCTCGGTATGTCTTGAGGCGTCGCCATTTGCTACTTCCTGAACTGATCGAATTGCGCGCCCAGACCGCGTCAACATTGCCAATGCCAAAGTCTTTGGTCTGGCGGAAGAGCTGGAACTCGACGGCAACCTCTACAACAATGCGCTCGTCGTTTTCTTCGTGCCCTACATCCTGCTCGAGATTCCTTCCAATATTCTGCTGAAAAAGTTTCGACCTCATGTCTGGCTCAGCATTAACATGTTCGGTTTCGGGCTCGTGACCCTCCTTCAGGGCTTCGTCCAGAACTACGCCGGCCTCATCACCACTCGCTTCTTCCTCGGCGTCTTTGAGACGGGCATGTTCCCCGGTGCCTTCTACCTCATCGGCATGTGGTACCGTCGTCACGAGGCCCAGAAGCGCTACTCCTTCTTCTTTAACTCGACGACCCTCGCCGGTGCGTTTGGCGGTCTCCTCGCCGCAGCCATTGGCAAAATGGACGGTCTGCGCGGCTTCCGCGGCTGGCGCTGGATCTTCATCCTCGAGGGCGGCCTCACCGTCTTCGTCAGCCTCTTCTTCTACTTCTGGCTGCCCGACTTTCCCGAGGATGTCAAGTGGCTCAAGACGGATGAGCGCGAGTTCATCTCTGCCCGCCTCCGCATCGACCAGGGCGCCGCCGCTCATGATCGCAGCATCACCCTACGCGACGTCGGACGCGTCTTCAAGGACTACAAGGTCATCGTCGGCGGCTTCATGTACTTTGGTCTCATCGTCCCCGCTTACGGTTACGCCTATTTCGCGCCCAGCATCATCCGCACGTACGGCTACGACGCAATCCAGACACAGTTGCACAGCGTGCCACCCTGGGTCGTGGCCTTCGGCTTCTCCATGGCTGTCGCCACCGTGTCCGATCGCCTCCGCCATCGCTTCGCCTTTGCCGTGCTCGCCATCTGCATTGCCATTGCCGGCTTCGGCATCCTCATTGGCGTGCACGACAACACGAAGCTGCAGTATGCCGCCCTCTTTCTCGTTGCCATGGGTGCCTACACGGCCATGCCCATCATTGTCTGTTGGTTCAACATGAACCTCGGCGGCCATCATCGACGTGCCGTCGGCAGCGCTTGGCAGGTTGGTTTCGGCAACATTGGTGGCATCATTGCCGTCTACGCGTTTCTCCAGAAGGACGCCCCCAAGTACATCACCGGCTACAGCATCTGCATCGCGTTTACTGCGCTGAGCATCTTAGCCTGCGTCGTCTACGGCATCGCATGCCACGCAGCCAACCGGGCGAGGAACAAGACGGCAGGCCAGGCTGTGCTGACCGAGGAGGAGAAGACAGAGCTGGGTGACGTGTCGCCGGAGTACCGATATCTCCTGTGATAGAGGCCGTGTGTTCTAGATGTGGGTTCTGTTGCGGTCGTGGACGTTGCCTCCTGATACCCTAATGAGAGGATAGGATTGTGAATCATGTTTGCCACATTGCGCTTTCTGATGCGCTTCGCACAATTGCTGTTGTGTGTCGTGTGGCTACATTTCAGCACGATTGTTTGTCGTGCTGGTCGTGTCATGTAGCTTTGTGGGTGTGATGATCATTTGCCACGAGATTGAGATTTCGAGCAACCATGCCGCATGTTTGTCTGGCCAGAATTTTTGTTGTGGGTGCCCTTTTTGCCACGATGTAACTCGAACGAGGATGGTTAGGATCTGACTCCATCCACATCACATTTTCCAATCTCTGGAAGCGGCGGCGTCGAGGAAGCACACGTTTCCCGTGCGTTCCGGGATTCGGCATCCTCCGTCTTCCAGCGCCCGAGTTCCGGGGACTGCTTTGAAGACCCTGCCCGAGATTTTCTCCCACGAGATCTTAATCTACGAGCGATCGCGATGGAAATGCTGTGTGCAGCAGTCAGTCTCCTTCGGGGTTTAAACCCGACCGAAATTTGACACGAGTTGCGGGTTGCAACGTCGGGCAAAAGTCCACTGCCGATCCCCGTATCAGAGATCCCGATCCTACCCTGGTTCCGGAAGGGGGGGCCATTGTCCTGATTCAGGTCCCCTGTTCACGATTCCTTACCCTGAACGACCCACGACGCCGCTTTCATCAAGCAGGGTGTCGGTGTCGGACAGCAAGTCAACCTCGAAGGGGAGAGGGAGAAATAGTTATCAGCCAACCGGCGTCGAAACACGCCAAGTATACAAATTCGCTCTCGTCTGATCGTATACAACATGCGCCCATTGCTAGAGAGCATCCCTCTCGTGAAACACCATGCCATGCTTAACGTAACCCCTGCGCCAGCGACGGCGGCGACTGATCGTACTCCACGGCATATGTGTAATGGGCGCGGATGCCCTTGGCGCCCTCGCGGTCCTCGCTCAGCAAGTCTCCCTTGTCCGAGTCACCGTCCTGTAGCCTCTCCCAGTTGTCGTCGCCGAGTCCCTGTACCGTCGTCAGGCTAAATCCCACATCGGTAGGGTTGCGAAATCGGTCACGGCTTACGCCGGGCGTCTTTTTGCTGTTGCCGAATGTAAAGAGGGAGACGTCGCCAGCCGTGGCGCGGCCCGAGTGTTGTGTCGAGTCTTCGAGGCCGCGGCGACGCATGATCAGGCGGCGCAGTGACGGAATCGACGAGGCGACGCAGCCGATGCCCGTTTCAATGTTGGAGCATAGAACCGTGTGGCCGACCCAGACTGTGCAGTACATTAGTAAATAGTCGCTTCCTGGCTGGTTCGAAAAGCTTCTTACACTGCAGATCGACAGGCACGCGGAAGCGGTTGACGTAGGGAATACGGACCATCGTGATGATCGACGCGCTGCGCATTCTACTATTAACAAGTGTTCCGACAACACGAAGGCCTTGGTACTCACAGTGACGCAAACGATAGCAGGCCAAATACCTGCAGCTTGGTTTGGGTCTTCATCTGCGACTTCCACAGCATGACGGCCGGCAGCACAGCGAGAGCCAAGTCGGTAACGATGGTCGTGCTCGTGGCAACGTGGCCCAGGGCGATGAACGTCTCAACCGGCGCGCACTTCGCCTCGCCGCTGAGAATGAGCGCCGGCTGCCAGACGGCCTCGACGGGGCGGCAGTATAGCAGTACGCCGACAAATGTGACGAGGAAAGATGCCCAGGTGATCGCGAGGAGAATCCAGACTGATATGCGCATGATTCTCTGCGTGTCTGCAATGCGCTGTATAGTCACACAGATAGATGACTTGACGATAGCAAGAGCCCAGACGTATGTCAGGATCCAAATGATGTAGAACTTCATCGCCTCCTCGGCCATCCAGGCGTTCAGTTTCTCCTGTCGTGTGCCAATACCGACGGTGCAGGCGTAGATTGCCAACCCTACCACTGCCGTATAAATTACCTATTGCCGTCTTGTCAGTCCACAGCCCTTGTGCTCCCCTCGTCGAGATGTTGTTCGTACCGCTCCGGCTGCCATGAGGCCATCGTCGAGGCCAAATACGCGATCGGTGATCCGCACGTAAGTTCGGAGGCCGACCGCAATAATCGACAGAAACAGAAAGATGCTCGAGACAACAATGATGGCCAGCGGCAGATGAACTGGCGTCAAGCTGCGCAAGTTCGGATCGACAGGGTTTGCGGCGTCCATCATGTAGCTTGTCGTCGATGTAGAGGATAGTCGACACAATCTCTCATTACGAGCCCGCAGATTCCCATAACGAGGACGGCCGTTCCAATATTAAAAGGCACATCCTACCCAGCGTCAGCCTCTTGAAGCTCAGACTTGACGTCTAGAACAGGGGCCCAGACCCGGAAACCGGGGCCTTGACGTGCATTGCTGGGGCTTGACTCGTAATTCCGACTGATGCCCACACAATCTCGATTTTTTCCTCGTGGCGCCGTGGAGTTGGCAGCCAAGTTCTCCACGATCCAGCCATTCAGGAGGCGCTGCATGGCGTATCAGGGGTGCAAATAGCCAGGATGTCATTGGCACCAGAGGCAACAACTCGGGGTGGGCTTCACGCAAAGCGGAGTCCCAAGAGCGCGAGTCCCGACCGGGATCCCAGGCCGGAGACCCTAGTGTGTGTGAGGTACGGCCGAACCCCTACATGTGACAGCCATTAAGTACTCCTCCTCCAGGGATTGCAGAAGTCAAGTGGGCAGAAACGCTGCGGATAGTCTTGCCTGCGTCCTGTTTCTTCTCCACAAAGTGTGGGCAGAAGTGGCCATTCTGCCAACACCTCCTGGCAAATCTCGGTCTTTTCGTCTGTAAACGGGATAACCGGCCGACTGCCCAGATCAAGTCTGCTGCCAACCTGGTTGTTGCTGCCGCGGACTTGACGGTGGTGGTTGGTCTACCCCTGACGATGGTCTTTTGCGTTGATACTTATCGCCGACATGTCTGTCATAATACTACCCTTATGGATGCTAACCTTCCCCTCGACACTCTTCCTGGAACAAACGGCTGCTGTCATAAAACCAGCCAACAAAAAGACATGTCGCCTCCCGAGCCTTCGGTTTCCTTCTTCACGGCTAAGACGGCGCTGGTCTTGGCTGGTGTCTGGCTAGTGTACAAGCTGCTTGAGGCCGCCTACAATGTCTCGCCTCTCCACCCCCTGAGCCACGTTCCGGGCCCTAAATTAGCGGCAGCCACTTACCTACCAGAATTCTACCATGACGTTGTACTATTCGGACGCTATACGAATCAGATTAGGCAGATGCACGAACAGTATGGTGAGTGGTTCTAGCGAGGACAGATGGAAGCCTTGAACATGGTCTGAAGACGGGATCAAAGCGCAAAGACGGCCAAGCTAACCACAATGTTGAGGCCCGATCGTTCGAATTAACCCCAATGAAGTGCACTGCAATGATGCCAACTTTGCCGACGATATCTACGCTGTAGCGGGGCGAAAGAGGGACAAGCCTGTCCATCAGATCAATGGCTCAGCGTATGTGCTGCCGTCTTCGTAAGGAGCATACGTTCGAGACACCGCGGCTGATCATTGCAGGCTCGGACAAGCTGGCTTCGGCACAGTTGATCACGATGTGCACCGTCTGCGCCGTATCCCCCTGGCCAAGTTCTTCAGTCGCAGCATGATCGCTCGACTGGAAGGTGACATACAGGCCCAAGTTCAGAAGCTTTGCGACAAGCTGCTCGCTCAGTCTGGCAAGAAGCACGGATTCGACATCACCATGGCGTACAGCTGCTTTACTGCCGATGCCATTTCGGGCTATTGCTTTGGTGACAGCTTCGGCTTCCTGGCCCAGGAAGGTTGGTACCCTAACTTCCGGGAGCCAACGGCGTCAATCCTGAAGCCTGTTTTCATGTTCCGCTTTTTCCCTTTTCTGAAAGGATTAGCTGTTACCGGAAAGTGGTAAGCACTTCCACACACCTGAATTGTACTGATTGTTTTGTATCATAAAGGTTAATGCGTGAGTTGCCTAGGTTCGTCAACTATCTGCCTGCCGACATTGCTCTCTTCATCCAGACGCTGCAAATTGACATTCCCAACCAAATCAAGAAGACAAAGGCCGAGATGGATGCTGGTATCATCCACGACCGCCCGACGGTCTTTGGCTCACTGCTCGAGTCTGACCTCCAGGCTCATGAGAAACAGCCGCAGCGGCTATCGGACGAGGCAACCGCCGTCGTCGGCGCCGGTACGGAAACCACGAGCTGGGCCTTGTCTATCATCACCTACCACCTCCTGACCAAGCCTGAACTCCTCGCCAGAATAACGGCTGAGCTCAACGCCAACATTGAGAACTCCAAAGAGCTTCCCTCATGGACCGTTCTCGAGAAGCTACCGTACCTGGGTGCCGTCCTTCAGGAGGGTCTCCGTCTCTCATACGGCGTGTCTGCCCGCACTGCTCGTATCGCTACAGAAGAAAACCTAGTCTATCGTGGTGAATTCAATAAGCGTCCTGTCGAATACGTTATACCCCAAGGATACGCTGTCGGCATGTCGGCCGCCATCACGCATCATGACGAGACAGTTTTCCCAGATTCAGAGTCTTTCTCCCCTGAGCGCTGGCTCGACGAGAATAACCAACGCAGAAAGGACGTTGAGCGCGGCATGCTGGCCTTTTCGAAGGGAAGCCGTGCCTGCTTGGGTATGAAGTGAGTATACTATATACCTTCTTCCCCTTGACGATGACTCCACGCTAATGACGTGCAGCTTGGCCCTTTGCGAGCTCAATCTTTCTCTTTCCGCCCTCGTACTGCGGGTTCTCCCCCACATGAAGCTGTACGAGACAACAGAGGTGGATATACTGTATGATCACGACATGTTTGTTCCATGCACAAAGGAGAGCAGCAAGGGTGTACGAGTCACAATTGATTGAAATGGACTGGTGCAAGATTCACATTGAAAGCAAGATTGACAGTTTGAGGGTCTGCGTTTACTTAGCTTTTTACATTTCCTTCAAGAACATTGTGAAATCACTTATTACTCTCATGACAATTGTCTCCGTGTTTGCTGACTTGACAGAGAAGAACGAGTAATCGAGTTTAACATGCCATGGTTGTGACCGCCCAGAGAGGTACCTGGCTCAGCATCTCTCCCCTATATTGTGATTCGCCCTCCCGCCCTCCCCCTTGGTTTTGGAAACCAAGTCTCAGCATGGTTTCCAATATCATGCTATTCTTTTGAAGGTTCTAAGCTGTGTTCATCAAAGTTGCGGCAGATGAACAAACGCTGTCGGCGTTAGAACAGAGTACGTCCGATCTTGTCGAGGGTCTCAACGCTGGGTTGTAGAATAGGAAAGGGAGTCTTCCGTAGCCTTCTCGTCATTTTTTATCATCTCAGCTCCCGTGCAAAAAGCAAGGGGCATCGTTGAACCTCTGATACGGTGCCACTGGTTATGGGTAAAACGTCCTGGATGTTGATGAGTATCTATGAAGTGCTCGTTACCTAATTTGTAAAGTAGCGCGTTGACTTGATGCATCCAATTGGTCAGAACAAGGTCAGAGCTGCATGCAATCATTTGGTTTTATAGAAGGGCTCCAAATTCTTTGTCTCGAGTCCTTTTAATCGGCTAAAAGAGATATTGAATGTGACAAAGCAGTTTTCAGTCGAGGGTGTCAAATCTCGCACATGAGATATACCTGTGCTCCATCCTTGAGTGGCTAGAATAGAACACCATTGCCATTCCCGCCAATCCCTAACGGACACCGGCCTTTGTTAATAATTTGTTCGTGATCAATGTCTTGATAATCATAGGGTTCAAGAAGACCTTGACGATTGTATACCCTGTTCCCAAATGCTCTGTTGACTCGCTACCAAGCTGTCTCATTATTTCGGATAGACTGACCAGAAAACTGTCAAAGATGCACAGCGTTATAGAACTTGCTCTTTGATGTGCACAGCAATAGCAAAGGCAAGGAGGCTCTTCCTGTTGAAGTCAGAGCCTCACTGTACACTAGCAGACGCCTTGGCCGTGAAGCTTGTTGGATTCTGTGTGGTGTGTTCCCAGTTCATGCTTTGTTTCTTATTTGTTGGCAGAAACAGCAATCTTGTCATGAGATACACACCCTACGTCTAGTCCCACTTGGTGTTATACGAGTTTACAATTTCTAGATATATAAGATATAGACAGTTACTGCCATAGGAAGACCAAAGCGAGAAGATTCACAAACGAATACAGCCCGCAACAAGCACCCTACCTGCAGACATACAGCCTTCGCAACTCGCGACCATACAACCTACAACGACATAAGTAAAAAAACAATCCCAATCCGACCGGCAAGACCATAAAGCCTTCCATATAAATTCATTTAGGAATCTAGAAACATGGAATCCTACGTTTCCCTTCCATACATGGTGGCCCCCGAACTCCTTCCGGAGCCACTACCCACCATCGAAGACATCGCTGCCTCGAAAGATATTCTGAAGGAAAGAGGCGGGCTTCGCGTCGTCCGGATCGGAAAACACTTCATCGTTAAATATGGGATGCAAGTGCATCTTCTAGAGGGCGAAAACATGCTGTACGTCAAGCACTTTATGCCTGCCTCTGTGCCCACTGTATACGCCATCTACTCCCACCAACCTGAGGGCAAGAAGTATCCCATCAATTATATTATCATGGAAAATATATCGGGCCAGCCTTTGTCATCTTGTTGGAGCTCTCTAGATCGAGAGGAGAAAGCCAGAATAGCTTGCGAGCTCCGAAAGCATATGAATCGACTGCGTCAAATCCCTTCGCCTGGTTACTTCGGGTCGATTGGAAGGCGTCCGTTTTCCAATGATGCAGCCTTTTGGACAATGTATCACATCGATAAATGTCCACCTATGGGTCCATTTGACACTGCCAAGCAGATGCTTCTTGCCATAGCCGAGGACGTTCGGAATTTGAGGCAAGACTTAGAAACTGGCCGTTTAATGCACGAATTCTATGAACGGGTCTTCCCAATAGTACTCGATAGTCAAACGTCCGTCTTTACTCATGGAGACTTGCAGAGAAAAAACATCATGATTGCCGACGATGGGGCCGTCGTTATCATCGATTGGGAAGTAGCAGGATGGTACCCAGTCTACTTCGAGTACTGTCTTGCGATGAGCGCAAGTTATTTTATGGATGATTGGCATTCTTGGGTTCCTCAGATATTGGACGAGTATCTCAACGAGTTCCCCTGGATGGAAATGCATTTCCGGACCCGCATCTTTTAAGAGGGTAGTTGCCGGAGCGTAGTTTAAGCAGAGTGAAGAGGGGTCCCGCACTAGATCCTCAGGCAATAGATAATAGGCATGGGAGCAGACACATCTGAATTTTGACCCTTCACAACCCTTATATACGCGCTCTCGTAGCCCCTAGCCCCTGACCCGTCTTGTGTTCGATGGCTCCGCAAAGCCTCCTGACAGTAGTTCAGAAATCAACGCGGTCGTTCACCAGGTCGACCGAGCCTGTCTACTGTTTTTTGGATCTTTGGCATGACAATTTGTTGAAATCATGGAACAGTTGGAAGCGCCCAATCTCAGATTTAAGCAGCACATGCGTCGCCGTGTTATTACCTCGTCTAGAGATTCTGCTAAAATCTTTCTTGGCTTAGTAACATCTCCTGACTCATGACTCACTCCTTTCTAGCCCACAACCCTTGTCCGAAGACTGCATCTGACCGCCGAATTCATAGTTTCCCATGATATTCTCGCAACAAGTCACTATGTGGACTGACCAGAGTTCTTCAAGTCTCTGTGCATGGTAGTTCGAGTGTGCCAGGTGCCCCTTGCAAAACACGCATGTCGCTCAGAGCTTGTAATGCTTCCCGGATCCATTCCTGGCATCGTCGCAATGGCTCTCTTGGATATAGTCGTTTGCTGACGTGATACTGCTTTCTTGGTGGTGGTATACTGGCGCAAATAACTTTGAGGCGAGAGTATTCATCGTCATCCACCCAACCAAGAAATGTCTTGTTTTTGTATACATGAGATGCTTCAGGTTGGGGGCTTGGCCTTGTTTGGTAAATCATCCCACTTTGGATGTTCCCCTTCACATGGAACAGTTGTCCTGATCCATCGTCTTCGCATGTTTCAACGAAAAGGGCATGATGGTCCTGGTCAAAACCAATGTACTCCACGAGGAAAACGGAATGAGCCATATTCTATCAGCAGTGAGCATGTTGCATCTTGAAGGGACGTAATAGAACTTACCAATTGGAGCTGAAGTGGGAGTAAATTGATGCCTGTTGGTAAGGAGTCTTGAAGGCGAATGGATAATCACGGATAGGTGAAAAGCTCCGGAGCTAGTTTTGATATGATTGATTAGAGTTATTGCGTATTGTTATTGAACTGTTGTTTGTGTCTTTCCGTCCTTTCGAATTTGATAGTTCCCTTGGTACCACTTGTTTATATATATTGGTCTTGATGTCTGTTAATCCGTAACAGAAGCAGCCTGATTGAATACATAGGATCCCATTAAGCCATTGGTAAGAGATTTGCAACCTCTGAAACCGATGGTCAAAGCCCTAGATTGCGTAACAAACCCCATTTGCCTGCATCAATTTTGAGAGCTGCAACAGGCGTTTCGTACATTCCTCGTAAGATGACGCAATTGAAGAAAATGCATAGCCTTAGGGACAGACTCACTGCTACTCAGTATTCAAAAGCTATCGTCAATATTATGGCTGTTTCTGAAATGTCAGGGAAGGCGGGAAGAGGGCGATGGTTGCGCCTCGTCCCTTTGTTCTGATACAACATTGGCACTGCACCCAAATTTCGAATTCCTTTATTCTGTAACCATTCCTTGAGGTCTTCCTTTTACCGACATAGCCTCTCGACTCCAACCCCAGTTCATGCAATGTCCGCTCCAGATTTCTCATCTAATATGAGACGTGACACAACGTCCTTGTTTCCTTCCAATCAGTGATTGTGAAACTCTACACGAGACCTGCCATGCTCTCTCCCTGGTTAGCGGTTCCACCTACCTGAGCATGCGGCTCACAATGGAAGCTGTGTACTTTCAGACTGAAGCTGCTTATGGCTCAGTCTTCGGGCAGCTCCTCTTCGCCCCTGTAGGAAGATTGTCCTACGGTCGATGTCAGTTACACAAGGCCCATTCCCTCTTTGACTGCAGTTCAGCTTTTTGTTGGTTTCATACGCATCTCGGGGGCGTGTCTCTCTTTCAAATCACTATTCAACACATGCACGGTGGGTGGACTTCGAACAGTGCAAAGCTGTCAGTGCTCGATTTGGAACAGAGTGAAGAGGTCTTCCACATGGGGTCCGCAGCGATTTAGGACATAGCTAGGCGGTCGGAATACATCTGAATTCTTGCCCTCCCCAGTCCTGATACACAGGTTCTCGTGATCCTTGGCCGCTAATTGCCCCCCCCCCCCCCTTTTCCGTGGCTCCGCAGGGCCATCCGACAATAGCTGCCTCTGGACTCAAGAGGGGCCAGGCCGCGGTGGAGTGGGCATTACAGAGGAGAGGTAGGGAATCTCGACTGGAATTCCAGAATCAGGAGTCCCTCATGAGACGATGACTTTTGGCTCCAATTCTGGTTTGAAAGGTTCTTGAAATCTTCAAAGTTCCTGTTCACGCCTGCTCCGAAACTTCGAAGCCAGGATGTATCAACAATACTTGCGGTCCGGATAGGGCGTTGGAATTTGGCCAGCTTCCAGATCCATGACGTAATCCCTCCAGCTTCGTGGCTGCAGGTCAGGGTAGAGTTCCCTTGCGTCGAGATAGCCCAGATACTTGGCGTTCTCGGGGGTATTGTCGCCTCGGACGGCGAGAGAATAGAAGTATTGTGCCATCCCTGTCTCCATGGTGAGGACTCCTGGATTCTTCTCGATGGTTTCCAGCAAGCTTGCCTCGGGCACCTTGACGCACATGAAGTGTCAGCAAGTTGCCTCAGCCCCGGTATCATGATGGCGACCTCCATGGAATAACTGAGAGACGATGGGAATGACAATCAATACTTGCATATTTCTTCTCGGCGGAGACTCCGGAGATGGCTTCGGCCTCGCTCCAGGCTTCAGTTGTTGTCTTGACTTCTCCGTAGACAAACACAAGATGGTTGAGGGTCCTTTCGTCAGCAATAATCCTGGCGACAAAAGGTGCGATGTCGCGCTTATCCGTCAGCGCGATCCTCACGTTTCCTTCATCAACGATGGGCATGGGCTGCACAAAGGCCTTTGGATCAGCTGGCTGGGTTAGCGGGCGCGGGATGGTCATCTGATACCACCAGCCGACATCAACGGCAGTGTAAGGAAGGTAGAGTTTCTTGATATGATTCAAAATTTCTTCCTTCTGTAAATTTGGCGAATCAGCACAAGACACAGAAACTTCCCCGTGTTGCATATGTGCCAAATGCGACTTACCTTTTCCCTCATGAACGTGACGCCGCCGGGCGGGCACACAGGAGCGAAGAAGCTCGTCACAAATCTTCCTACACTGGCTTGCTTAGCCGCTGACGCGAGGTTGAGCTCCTGCGGCATCTGCTGGAGCGTCATGCCGGAGACGACGACATCGGTGCCAGCCAGCACTTTGGCGACATGGTCGATTGGACCATCAAGGTCCACAGCGCGCACAGCGGCACCGAGCTCTTTAAGGGCCGTAAGTTCCGGTTTGTTAAGAGATGCCGCTCGGGCCAGAAGAATGACCTCCTGCAGATATTGATCAGTTGTAGGTTCACTGCCGACTGCTGTGAAGTGGGGACATAGGGTCGTACGAATTGATCTTGGTCAGACAGGAGAACGCGAGCAATAGACCCCCCCGTGGCGCCGGTGGCTCCGACGATGGCAACTGTGAGTTTGCGAGACATGGTTCTTTAATCCGAAGGTAGGAAAATCTGCACCACGCTGCACAAAAAGGTAGTATGTGTTCGAGCAGTGCACCAAAGCACAGCATTTGGGGCTTGGCCGCACTCTTATACGCCAGAATCGTCACTAGTTACTGGTTCCAGCCATGACGAAGAATCTGTCCAGCTATGTTGACGGGTCCAAGTGATTCCCCGAGATGGCCTGTGGCTTACAGATAATGACATGCAGCGGTGACACTGAAAAGGCGATTCGAAGCGGACGAAGGTCGGCCTCCTGGGAGGAAGAGCGGACAGGGGCGGAAGAGCGTGAGCAGTTCTAGTCTTGGCGGGCGGATCAGGTGCTCTTTTGGGGTCCAAAAAGCGGACTGGAGCGGATTGTTGAATCAAACATGAGCGGGTTGCACTAAACCAGAGCGGAGTTTGCATGAGATCATCTCGGCTCCATTCGCTTCTGTGGCCTCGCCAGCCTTCTCAACTTGACCGCAAACCTACTATCCACTTTTGAGGGACAGTCAATCGAGGGGGGACAGCTCACACACGCCGTGCCGATGAGCTCAGGCAGGGCGACGCTGGCTTGTCGGGCATGCCGGTACGTGCTCGGGCCAGGTCAGTCACTATCTGGTGCTGTTGTTGACATGTATCAGGCGACTGAAACGAAAATGCAGCCGAGAAATTCCAGCATGCTTATTGGTAACTATGCTCTCCGATGCCTCTTTTCTTGGCGTTTCCATACTGATCTCTCATATTTCAGTGCGAGCGACTCAACAAGGCTTGTCATTACCAAGCTCCGGGTCAGCCGCCCAGAGACGACGATGCCTTTGACGGCAGCAGCGGAGGCTTTCCCTCCTTTCAGCTTGCCACTGCAGTCATCAGGACTCCCCAAGAATTTCCATCGAGCTTTTTTCTCGACCCGGCGTTTTTCCAGTCTCTCTCATCAACAGCTTTTGTCTGTTCTGCTTGGCCGCGCGAAAGCCAACTCAGGTCTAGCCTCGGGTCGGACATTGACGCGATCTGCCAGCACTACTTCTCTACAATACACAAATGGCTGCCGGTTCTCAGCAAGAAGCGACTCCTACACTTGCTCCATAATCCGGCCGCACAAGACGAGGAGAGCCAGTCTCTCCTGTTAGTCTGCATGAAGCTTGCATCCAATTTCGACCACGACGATGGCGTTGTACGAAACCCGGCCGTGTACCAGCTGGCCAAGGCGTGCTGCACGTCCATGGAACGAGACCGCTTCATCTCACTTCGTCTTGTCCAGTGTCTGACCCTCATCGCCGTATACGAGCTGGGCCATGCTATTTTCCCCGAAGCGTACGTCACCATCGGCCACGCCTCGAGGTTGGGTGGCATGATCGGACTTCACAACAAGACCTTGGCACAGCAGTTATTCGTCACAGCAGACACTTGGACCTGCGGCGAAGAACAGCGCCGAACCTGGTGGGCGATATTTCTGTTGGACAAGTAGGTTGCTTCCAGGAGCCCGGTATGGAACATCGGGTCCCTCCCCTGTTGGCGGCGCGTTCACTGACTCAATGCACAGGTATGTCAATATCGGTACGCGATACCTCCCTCCGTCTGTCCTCGAGCCTTGCCTGGACGCCCTCCTCCCTGTCAACGATCGGGACTGGAACGAGGGCCGTATCAGCGCCAGCGAGTCTCTCCTCACAACATCGTTCCACTCGACTGCCAATCTGGGCAGCTTCGCGCGCACATGCCAGGCCGCGCACATCCTGAACAAGGTCCTCAAGCACCGCGACCACCGCACACATTCGGGCCAGGACACCGAGACGGTGCTGCACGAAGCGCTGGCCCTGCACGGTGCACTCGTTGCGCTGGAGGAGAGTCTCGCCCCGCACTGCGTTTTCTTCGGTGATTCGCACAATGACGAGAGCGCCGGGACGGTAGACTCGCCTTCGACGCATCCGGGACCCGAGGTCGTCGTTACGGCCACGTCACCGGGGATGGAGAACGCCCTTGCTCTGTCTCTCAGCGCTTCGGCGCGCATGATGCTGTACAAGATTTATGGCCCTAATGAGCCCAAGGCGGGATATGGAGGCGGACGCACAGCTCTCGAGACGCAGATGCAACGCCTTTCGTTAGCTGGAACTCGGGACCTCGTCTTGCGGCTAGGCTCGGGATTAGCTGGCGGTGTCACCTGTGGGGGAGCCACGAGTCCGATGCTGTCATCTCTGTCATACCATGTTGCTAAAGAGTGCGCATGGCTCATCAAGGAAGATTACGACACGACGATGTATCAAGCGTTGCGGAAGCTGGTTGACAGTTTGCGTCAGCTTGCCACGGAGTGGCAAGTGGCTCGTAAGTCTCCAGCACAATAGGGCGTGAACCACATATCGTCGAGGCACTAACAAACGTTGCAGAAGAGTACCTCGCCCTTTTAGAGAAGGGTGAGATTCTTGGTCTGATCCCAGATGAATGAGAAGCAAAGATACATTCCAACAAAGGTTGTTCAAAATGGAAATGTCGTAAGAGCTCCACGAACATTTGGTGAGGCTTGCTTGGGCTGCCCAAGTCCACGGTCAGATGTGATATCTCTCCCGCGCGACTGAATTCTCTTCAACGCGAAACAAGGCCTCACTGTCAAGCATCTCCTGAGCTTCGTCGAGTTATTACCAAGGCCGGCCTTCACCAGAATATCGGTCATTCCCCCACCAATTGTCCATGAACACGGAGACAAACAAGACCCTGTGAAGCAGAGAGGCACAAACACCATCACCACGACAATGACTACGCGACTCAAATTGCAAAAAAGTGTCCTCATTTTTATCCAGATATTAAAAACCCCCATGAACGCCATGTATCGTATTTCCTCATCATACAGCCAAGTTTCCATCCAGCCTTGCATGCTTCTACTGCACCAGCCAGCCGTCCCTCAGATCCTGCCCCCAATCTTCATCTTGAGGAAATCGACAAACCTCTTGGCCTGCCACGTGCTCGAGTCGTCGATGCCGCGATAGTACTCGTGCAAGCCCATGCCGCGCTCGGCGTAGCGCAGGGCCTTGGCGTAGTCGCCGACCTCGGACCAGACGCGCGACACGATGCCGTAGAGGTCGCCGCGCTGCGAGTCGAGGGCCTCGTCGTCGATCATGTCCTCCATCTCGCTGACGAGCTCGTTGACGAGGGCCGGCGTGCGCACTTCGGGCATGGCGAGCTCCTCCATGATGCGGTCGAGCTGGCGCCGGTGCATGTCGGAGAGGTACATCTCGCCCTCGTCGGTGCAGATGGGGCACTTGCACTCGAAGCCCCAGGACGAGATGATCATGTCGCGGCGGTCGTCGGAGAGGAGGTGCATGGGCGCGTCTTTATCGTGTCAGCTGTCTGAGGAGGGCAGAGAAGGGCAGGGCAGGGCAGGGTAAAGCTGGGCTGGTCTTACAGCTGATGGTGATCTCCTCGCCGGCCTCGATGTCATGGTAGGCAATGATCTCCATCTGGAGCTTCGTCTGCGACCAGCGGGTCACGGCACTGCAGAAAGTCAGTCTCACGCCCCCCCAACAGCAGACAAATCGCAACCGAGAGACGACTTACTTTGGCTTGCACGCATGGTTGATTCTCTGCAAAACCGAAAAGTCAGCACGTCTACCCCTCCCTCGACGCCGTCACGCACTGAGGCTTAAACGCACCGAAATGTCCTTGAACAGCGCAAAGTGCGCCACGCCCTGAAACTTGACCTCAAACGAGTTGGTCCGCACAATGTCGTCGATGGGGTGCCCGCCGGCGTTGCGCGCGAGGTCCAGAATCTCGAGCTGCTCCGCCTTGGCGAGCTGCAAGAACGCCCGCTCCTGCGCGGCCTGCGCCTCGCCCTTGTCCATCTCCTTGGGCCGCTCGACCATCTTGAGCATGACGGGGCCCTCGCGCGCGAGCACGTCGCCCTTTTTGATGGGCTCCTGGGCCACGAGGCCGAGGCCCTTGGCGCCGACGTCGACGAGAGCGTACCGCGGCTTGTTGCTGCCGCTGAGGCTGCTGAGGGGCGCGTCGCGCGAGGGAAAACGCAGCCAGCGCGGGTCGCGGTCCTCGAGGGAGCGGTGCGCCTCGGCGGCGACCTTGGCGCTCGTAAAGGCCACGAGGCCGCCGGTGCCCTGGAAGTCGTCCTTGGTGAAGGCGCAGTAGAGGGACGCGTAGCGGTCGTGCAGCGACGAGGACGCGCAGTGTGGCGGGTGCGTCCAGGGGTTGCGGACGGCGAGGGCCGCGGCGCGCGAGAGGTGGTCGATCGGCGCGCGGCAGGTCCAGTCGCGGGGGTTCGGGACGAGGGGCCCCGCAGGGTTGGCATCGCAGCGACGAGGTAGGCTGTCTGTGACGGTTGTGTTGGCGTGGGTGTGGGCGTCAACGCCGACGGCTGAGGCGGCGAGGAGGGCCAGGACGGCCTGGGCTTTTTTCGTCATGGAGGGCGACATAGCGAGAGGTGGTCTCAGTCTCTCGTTCGGGAGCAGGCGAGAGGTCAATTGGTCACAAGCTTCGTCTGGCAGTGCTGGAACCGTCTAGGACAGAGTGGATAGCAAAACAGAGAGCGAAGGGAGAGGCGAGGGGGGAGGGGGGACAGATCACCACAGCCATCGCGAGCTCCGGCGCGCGCTTCTTGTAGGAACACGAACAGCTAGGTCATGACACGTTTCTCCAGTTCTCCAAAAAAAAACGCCAGACCCCGACCGAGGGGTCGACCCAAAGCTCGCGTGTCGGCAGCAGCGGCGTAACCATCCGAGCCGCGGATCTGTGGTTGCGCGCCGCTTCGAGCCAGGTCCGGGGGGTCGTCGCGGGGTCGTCGTGAAGTGGGCTTTCGGAGGCTCAACTACCGAATTTGCCCAGTTTGGCAGCCCTGGGCAGATTTCCGAGACGACCGAACCTCGAGACGCGTCCGCGTGACTGCGCCGGGGACCCGATGGCCCCTTCATGCGCAGCCCTGTCATCGACAAATGAATGTCCATCGTGTCCTGTTGTTGGTTCGCCTCTTTCAGCACGTACATGGCAGTGAGATTCCAGAAAGATGACTGATCGTGTGCAGCACTCGAATCGTGCATTTCCATTGCTTGCGCCCCAAGTCTATGCTGATTCGTTAGCCCCTCCCCAACGGTGTATATGTATGTATATGTAGCCAATTGATCCATGTTGTCCAAACTCCAAGTGCTGCTGAGAGGTTCACGGGGTATTCGCACGCTCGCCACGCCATGCTGTGCATCAAGCCTCGTCAGCCTTTTTCTTCCAAATTTTCCAAAGACAAAACTCCTTCCCAATCCCACTAATGCGACAGCTTCCACGAGCCGGCTCATGGGCTTCGCCAGGCCAAGAATACCCTAATGAATGGACTCTCCGGTACGCCGAGGCAGCCCACGTCTCTCTTCTCAGATACGCCCCTTCTCGAGGACTTCGCGTTCCACCTCGACCTGCCCCGTTTCGGCCGTGTAGCGCCTCTCCAAGATCCACCGCGACTCGCCTCGATCCTCCTCTTTGATATAGGAGATGCTGTCGGCCGAGCTCTTGTGCTTGTGGCCCAGTCCTGGTCTACGCGATGACGACGCATTCGACGGCGGCGAAGAGAGATTCGGGTGCGACAAGTCGGGGCTCTGGAACTCAGGACTCGCCGTGTTGCTGAACGTAGAGGACTCGCCATCCTGTTCAATGGATGGCAGCACCGGCTCGTGGAACGACAGGTACGATGGCGCATTGTTCGACGCCGAGAAGCTGAGCGGGCTCGTGGGGATCATGGACGGGAGCGGCGGGGGCGGCGAGCTCATCATGGGGATCGACATGGTCAGTGTGGGCGAGCCAGACGCACTGCCGGCTTCGGACGAGTCCACGTCGCGACTGCGCATGGAGAAGGATGAGTTCTTGCGCCCGTGTCCGTAATGGCTGAGAAAACTGTTTGGCGGTATCGACCCCCACGGCGAGCTCGCACCGTCTCCGCGCTCCGACATTGGTGATCCCTCGCGGCTCGAGTTGAGACTGATCTGCGACCCACCCCACGCCCTGGATCGCAGTCGCAACAGCGCCGACAGGTTCATGTTGTCGTCGCCGTCGGCCATCATGGCCAGTTGAGCCAGGCCAGGACTCGCAAGACTGGATGGGCCGGAGCCCAGGGGCGGCACGGCAAGGCTCATGATCGAGTTGCGGTTAGAGTACTCTGAACGTTCCGTAATCGGTGTCAGATTGGGCTCGCGGGACACAACACGTCCCGACTTGGACCTGTTGACGCCTGAGGGTCCAAAGAAGCCCCCGTTGGAGTATTCAAACGTCTTTTCGTCGGAATTATCCCGGCTGTGACGTTGGGGGCCTGGGGCAGAGTAAAAGCCAAACTCGGATCCGTACCAGCCGTCGCCGTCATTGGCGAGTGCATCTGCGTTGGCCTCGGCAATGATAGCGTCGTCGTCAAAATCATACCCGTCCATGTCCTGTGCATAATCGTCTTCGTAATCGTCGAACGAGACTGTGTCCAGGTGAGAGTCGTCCGTGAAATCTTGGGAGAGCTCTGGACCGGCCGACATGATCTCGCTTGGCGGAGGGGATGAGTCCCTCCGGAACTTGCCGTTCGCCGCCGCTTCATTTGCCGCAGCGGCCAGAGCTGCTTGGTAGACGGCCATCTTGTCTTGCTCGGGGCCAGGGATCGTCCGTGCCGAGGCTCTGTCGGACGGCAGCCCCTCGCCCTCGTGGCTGGCACCAGACAAGTGCCGCACGCCGACGCTCAGAGACGTATGCGCCGTGGACGGGTCCGCTCCGGAAAGTGCCGAGAGTCGGGAGGTGCTGTCCGAGACGCGTTTGCTCTGCTCCTCCGCCGCCGCTGCCTCGACTGCCGCGTGTGAGGCCTGTCGGGATGCCTGAGCGGCGGCAAATGCGCCTGGGATCGGACGTCCGTACTTATCCGTGTCGATCATATCAAAGATGGATTCATCAAACGTCGAGCCATCGCCTTCGCCCGCAAATTCCATCTCATCCAGCAGCCCACCATCGAAGTACAGATCATCCTTTCTTGCTGGTGGACCTGCCAGTGTTGGCTCATCGGCTGTCGCAGTGTGCTCCGGAACGGTGGTCTGCTCCACTGCCATGGAGTCGGTGTGGTCGGCCAGATTGAGACCTCGGATTCCAAGGCCGGCCACATCGTGGTCGCCATCCAATGGCAGAGACGATTCGGCGGGAAGTTCTGGGGATACGGTGGCTGGCAGCCCGGGCGTACTCGACATGGCGAATCCAATGACCTTGCCATCTGCATCCCGCGGGGTGACAAGTAACCCCGCGCTTCGAGGGGTGGCAAGCTCGGAAGTCGGATTGGAGCGTTGGAAAACAAAGCCGGCGAAATTCTCTTGGTCATCGTCAGGGTCCTTTGCGGTATCGGCCTCGGCGACAGGCAGGGCCTCTGCTGGTAGCTTGCTGCTTAGGAGGTTCTCGTAGGGAAAGGGCTCCTCATCCTCGTCGTAGTCATCGTCGGTCACGGGAACAGGCTCTTCTTCGACATCGTATTCGTCCGACTTGATGGGAATGCGCTCTTCGAAGCCATCATCGTAATCGTCGTGAGACATGGGGATGGGTTCTTCGAACCCGTCATCATAGCCATAGTCATCGTCAGCCATTGGGATCGGCTCCTCAAGACCATCGTCTTCCATCATGGCATCATAGTCGAAGCCATCCTCGTCGAAGTCATCAAATCTCGAGTCGCGGATCGTATCAGACTCGGGCTCGTTCGTCTTCTTTTCCAATTCGCGCTGTCGATGCCTCTCCTCCAGCAGCTTTTCCTGCTTGGCTGCACCAACCATATCAAAGCTGAACCTGGAGGATGTGCTCTTCATATGGCGGGGTACAGAAGATAGAACATCTTTGCCAGAAAGTGCACCAATGGATGCATTGCGGGATCGATTGGTTCTCGTGGACGGAGCTGAAGCTCTCAGTACGGCCACAGCCTCGTTCGGGGCTACCCTGGAAGCTGATGAGGTGGAGCGAACAGAGGGAGGAATGTTCTCCTCTGGCACGCTTGGTGGCTCAGGCAGGGGCTTCCTGTCGAGGTTGGAGCTGCTCCTTGTCTTATTCGAGGCGATGCTGCCGGCGTCGGGAAGCAGTTGTGAAGCGGTTCCAAACGACCCGGACTGACCGGAGTCGGAAGCATTACTTTTGTGCCTGCCCTGGGTCAAGAGGTCACGCGAGCCGTCTCTCGACGACGTTTTGAAGAGACCTGCCTGGTCCTCTCCATCGATCTGATCGGGCAAGGGCGAAGGCACGGGTCTGCGCGTCGAGCGGGGCGCGCTGAAGTCGTGAACACGCGTACCTCTGATGCGGGGGTCATAGGAAGGCTGACGGAAGTTCTCGTTCAGAGGAAGAGGCGTGACTTCGGGCGCGTTGTGGTTCGTCTTGCTCCGACGCATCAATAGGGTCGACATGGGGTTTTTGAGGAACGGCAAGGCTCTCCTGCCCTTGGATACCTCGATATCGTTGTTGGGGGCAGCCACGGGGCTCGGCTCGGTGGCGAGCCTTGGGGCGGGCGGGCGTCGACCGGAGATGGCTTGATTCTGGGGTTGTGTCTGTAACGCCGGAAGTCCTGGGCGAGATTCTTGTGCGGTTCCGGGAGGGACAGGTACAGCACTTGGTGATGTCGGCGCGAGTGTGTGCGAGTACACGTTGAGGGTGTCTGGCTTCCTCGTGGTCTGCGGTTGTAGTGCTTGTTGCTGCTGTTGCTGTTGCTGGTGTTGGTGTTGTTGTTCCTGCAGCAGCTGCTGCTGTTGTTCGCGGCGATATTTTTGCAACGCTACGCCGCCCATAAAGCCAGACTCGTCATTGAAGGGGGACTTGACCGATTGGCGGGACAGGGACACCTTTGGATCGGGGGCTGGAATGTAGTCGAGCTGGGATTCGGCTTCGGACGAGGTGACGCGGGTGATGGGGGGCAGTGTGGGGGGCAGAACAGGCGACGAGACGGCGACAGACGGGGAGCGGGCGTCATTTGAGGGCACATCTTGCTGGAGGAAGGGAGGTTGCGCGTTGGAGGGGGAGTGCTCCCAGGGAGAAGGGGCCGCCGCCTGGTCAGGGTTGGGAGACGAGGGGTTCGAGGGGCCGCGTCGGTGGAAGCGAAGATGGGACAACATGGCTTGTCGAGGGAAGCCCCGAAGGCGTCGCTCAGTCGATCGATCGGACCGTCAGTCAGGCGCTCGGGAATGTGACTCGCAGTTGCAGAGCAGGACGACGAGAGGTTGTCGTCGGCAGAGGTCGTCAGTCGCCGCTGGCGCTGTCGTATGCTATGTACGCGGCCGCGATGGTGTCATGTCCTCGCAGTCGCAGGCACACGCATTTCTCGGGACGACGCGGTCGGCGGGTGATTGTGGCGCGGCGAGGCGAGGTGCGGTGGAGGGGCTCCGCATGGATGGGCGAGCGGTGGGGGTGAAGACGATGGCGAGGTCGCCGTAGTCGGGTATTGAGTGTCAGGAGCCCGGAGCCAGGAACCAGGAGTCTTGAGTCGTGTTTGTCAGGCGAGGGAGAAACGTGTGATAGTATGACGGAGGGAGGATGGTGTAGCAATTTTGAAGGACCATCCTCACCTCACCTTGCCTACCTACCTACTTACCTCACCTACCTACCTAGGGTACCCTACCTTGAACCTCAGGGAGGCACTGGCACTGGTGCCGATTGCAGGTGCATGCTCCACGGGGTCCTCCTGCCTCTGCTCCAATGCGACGCTGTAGCATGCGTCCAACGGAGGCAGGCGCATTCTGCAGTGCCTTGGTCTCTGCTCTCCCTCGTGCTTGGCTGGCCGAATGCGAAGCTTTGGGTCCACTTGCCGCGCTCGAGGAATTGGAGACGGGCCGGTACGTACCTCTACCTACCTACCTACCTACCTACCTACCTACCTACCTACCTACCTACCTACATGTACTCACCTTACTTGACTTACCTACCTGCTTTACCTACCAACCTACATATAGGTACCTAGGTACCTTGCCTACCAACCTGAGGTGCCTAAATACCTGCCGAGGTTTCTCGAGATTGACCTCTGAAGGCGGATCGCGAGAATGATTGCGTGTCTCTTGAGGCCATGGCCGACTCACTCGCTCATCTCGCCGTCCGTCTCGTCACAGTCTGGCCAGCGCTGCAGTCAGCGTGTCCACGACAAGAGGGCAGAGCACACGATAAGACAGCGGCCCGCACTGTCAGGGGCACAGACGCTCCCTGGAATTCGGTAGCTTGGCGGTAGAGGCGCGCGCGCGCGCGGGCGCCGAGGAACTCAAAGTGACCTCATCCAACTCTGAAGCAGGAAGCAAGACATCGACCTTGGTTTGCCGACCCATGAAGAGGCGGCTTTGCATGGAGCCTGCACTGTACCATGCCCATCGTGAGGTGAGGTACCTAGGTACGCAACGGTTTCGTCGAGTCTCGCCCTTGGCGGAGTCCCCCATTTTTCGTACCGCCGGAGGTCCGCACTGTATTCTCTGGCCACAACAAGCGAGACAGCGCTCACAATCTCGCGTGCGCGGGCGCCGTGTCTGGTATCTGGGCACATCTTCTGCCGCTTCGTTGCGTGCAACGCGCTCTCAAATCGATCCGTCCCAGTGAATCAGGCCCCCCGCAAGCATGCTGGCACGTCGGAAGCGAAGCCATCGTCTTGCCTCTTTTTTTTTTTTTTTCCCTCACCTCCGGTTGACAGGGCAGGTTTTTTTTTCTCGACACCCTGGCTGCAAAATGGGGCCACCGACCAAGGTTTCGCCCAAAGTAGACAGTGTGGTGGTGGTCCCTTGGGGTAAATGCTCCTGTCCTCCTCGCCTTGCTGGTGTCGGTATCCCTTGAGCTCCCTCAAGCCGAGCCAGCCTGGGATGAAAGAAATTAGATTACTTCTTCGTCTCTGACAACGGCTTCTTTTTTGTCGTCTCATTTCACGCTAGGAACACCCGAGAGCCCATGCCCCCAACAAAGACCAGACCAGACGAATCCGCAACAAAGACAGGCCGTTGACACGTCGCGCCCTGACACAGGGACACGCCACGACTGCCATCTCTGGCAGCTGCCGGTCTTGTGCTGACTGACCGTCAGATCGCTGCACAGCAATGAGTGCCATGATGCTATTCATAGCGTTAGGGAGCGCCGCTCACTTGGAGACCTGTGCACCAGCTGCAAAGGCCGTCCTGGCGTCGCGCTCTACGAGCCAATCGTCCGAAGTGCAAGCATCGTGATCAGACGAGGCGCGTTGCTTGACTCGCTTCATCAGTTCGCTACCCAAGGTAAGGTAGTCACAGTCGCTCAGCTGTGCTCGGTAGTGCTAGCTCAGCCGACCCATAAGGAAGGGCAGAATGAAGGGCGAGGAGAGATGGAGGTACCAGAGCCATCATCGCAAACCCCCTGCCATGACGACGCAAAATGAAGATAGGTCAAGGCTAGTGCTCGAAGCCACACCAAGCCCGACGCCCTCGATCGCCTCCTCGGCGCACGCTCGCAAGGTCAGAAGTACACAGTACTTGCGCGATGCTTCGATAAGGTTGCATCACATGAAACTGAGTTACTACTGAAAGGCCAAAGGAAGGATTGAATTTCTAAAAGTCTAAGAAAATGTTTCTCAAGTCGTTCTAGGAGACGTCTTCGTTACCTAACGTAATTTGGGTTCTTTGTACTTTAATTCATAGGTCAGACTAGTTAGTATGCCAGAAGGCCGAAGCAAGAAAAGCATAAAGTTGTGCAAAGCTGTCGAAAATTCGTCTGTCGAAATCCGCCCATGTCATTTGCCCACTGCTGAGCCTCATCTCCACGCCCTCGCACATCCCCCTCCCCGAAGTCTCTTTCCCCCGCGGGTGCTATGGCGAATCTTGTACATAACGAACGATCTGTGCTGTGCCTTATGATGGTGCCAAGGCATTTAGGGGCGCCCAATTGGCACTTGGCGTCTCCTTCTTTGCTCGTGTCCCCCCCCCCCCCCAGAGGACTCCCAGAGGGCCCATTGCCTGCCCCAGTGAACAAACAGGCGCGGCGATGCCCCGTGGCTTAGCGTTGTTGTGGGAAGGCACCATGCTGTGAAGCAGGGGTCATATCGCCCGGATTGCTGGGGCGCGTGCTAGGGCGCGTGCTGGGGCGCGTGCTGGGGTCCTCTCGCATTCGTACCCAGTACCTCAATCTCGAACCCACATCACCCAACGAACCCTCCTGCTCAGCCCCAGTAGAACGTAACCCCTGACCCAGATTCCTAGGTAGGCAAGGAATTGCTGAGAGGTAGGCAAGGTAGGTCGATAGATGGATCGACCAAGGCTACTCCTCTGCACGTGTACCTGCATAGAGGAGGGGTTTCAATTCAAACCCAAGTACTTTTAGGTCGCCTCGTCTGGTCTCTGTAGCCTTCTCCCCCCCCCCCTCAAAGGCCATCTTCGACTGCCCTTTCCTCAGCCGCGGCCCGCCTCCTCAAACCACCAACCCAGCTCTCTCGACATATCTTGGTACTTGGTTAGCCTTCCCCTCAAACAACCTCCTCGTCTCCGTCCTCGTCATCTTGGGCCCAAGACGCCATCATGGCCAGCCTCAACGACTCAACCGTGGCCTCGGCCCTTGGTCTGCCCATCCACCCCTTCCACCCCCTCGATGCCATCGTCAATGACTACGTCGAGAACACCATGTCCACCCTGACCATTCTCACCATCTTCGCATCGACCTGCGTCGCCATTCTCCTGCCCACGCTCCTGCTCATTCGTCGCCTGCGGCCGAACCTGTCCACGGGCGACGTCTCCACGGCCATGTGGTTCATCGTCTCAGGCTCGATCCACCTCGGCCTCGAAGGTATGTGAAGCCCCTACCTCCTTCATGACGCCTCACTCGTGAAAGTTCACTTTTCTCACTGCCCACCTCCATCGATGTAGGTTACTTCTCCATCCACTCGGCCCGCATGGGTCCCAGCCTCACCGTCCTCGGCCAGCTCTGGAAGGAGTACGCCCTGTCCGACTCGCGCTACCTGACGCAGGACTCGTTCGTCGTCTGCATGGAGACGGTCACGGCGTTCGTCTGGGGCCCCATGTGCTTCCTCTGCGCCGCCGCCATCGTCCTCCGCCACCCGGCCCGCCACAGCCTGCAGGGCATCATCAGCCTCGGCCAGCTCTACGGCGTCATCCTCTACTACGCCACCTTTGAGTACGACAATGTCGTGTGGGGCCGCGACTACTCCCGCCCCGAGAACTACTACTACTGGGGCTACTACGTCTTCCTCAACGCCTTTTGGTTCTTCATCCCCCTGACTCTCATCCTGCGCAGCGCCGTCGCCTCGACGAGGGCTATTGCTACCGTGCAGAGGCTGGAGGCTAAAGCTGGGAAGAAGAACTGAGGCCTGAGGCTTGCTGAGCGTGGCCCCACGTAGCCTGAGTGAGTAGACGCTCTTGGCCAGGAGGGTAGAGGCGCCCGCGTGACAGTATTTTAAGGAGAGTCGTTTGCCTTGGACATAGTATACCAGTGCCTTGTGTGGCGTGTTGCTAGAGGGTCTCTCACATGAGTGGCTAGAGATAGACGGTCAATAGATGGATGAATCCGGCCCTGGCTGGCGCTCTCGTTGTCTGGCTACATCTGAGAATCCATACGCGGTGTGACGAAATACTGTGATTCGATCGTTGAGCATATTGAGGCTATGGTGAGTAGGCGTGCTCGTTATGAGCCCGACTTGAAATTCACAACGAGCATGGGCCATGTTGCCACCGTAGTCCCGTAGCATTTCTGCACAGGACAAGTTTCATCGAACATTGATGCCGGCCCTGGCCAGGAGGCTCGTTCTGCAGCGCATTTTTGGCTCAGCCCTGCAGCATCTCAACTCTCTTGTCGGGCTCAAGGCAACGGCTCGGCACGAGCCGGTCTGCAGGGTTCCTGAGCCATGGGACAGGCCGGCTGAAAGTTTGGTTGAAGGTTCGAAACTCAACATAGTGGCAGCAAACCGTCGCGCCGAACGAATCATTTCTAGGTGCTAGCATGAGTTGCGAGCAGCTATACAGAAATCTTGCTTCAGCACGACTTTGTTACGGGATTGGACATCAGGGCTGAATCAAACACTCCATTGGGGTCCATGTATTTAGGCTCCCTGATTAGGAGAGTATCGGAGAAAGGTGTGGCTCAGAAGGTTTAAGCCTTCCAAGGTTCGATCTTCAGGGTTCGTATCAACATTTTCCAAGTCAATAAATAGAGTATCGTGCGCTGGACGCCTGCTCTGCACCTTTGGGATCTTTCCCGTATCTCATTCATCATCAGCATCCGCATCGCGAGATTCCACTGCTGTGCAAACCGTTGTCTGAACCTTGGCTCTGTGGTTTCGATCTGTACACTGGATACTGTCTCATCGAAGTATAAGTCATGACGAATAGATCTAACGTATGTCAATTGACCATGACCATCTTGTCCCAAATTAACACGGATAGGCGAAGCGCAAAAGGAAGCAGCCGGCCAGGTACACCCCGGAAGAAGCCGGCCCCGTGCAAGACGGCGACTTCTACCCCCTCTTCCAGTACCAGCTTCCCGTCCCCCTCCACTATCCCCGGCGACAGCACGCGGGCGACGCCTCCGAGACGCCTGCCCTCGACCCCGTGGCACTCCCGTTCAGCCCCAGCAGCGCGACGACCCCCGTGAGTTCGGTAGCTACACCAAGCGTAGCATCCGAGGTCGGAGTCGCGCCCGACGCCTTCGCGACCCCGAGTACAGCATCCAAATACGAAGACGACAGTCTCACAACCTCGGTGGCCGGCGTGGCAAGACCGGTCATCGTCTCTTCGTCGATGCACCTCGACCCGCCATGTCTCGTCCCCGGTCTCGGTCGCGACAAGGCTCGATCACCGCGCCTCCACGGCGTTGGTGTCAGTGACGGAGCTTCTGATGAACATCTCCGTCCTCGCAGCACGGCAGCGGCGCCCACTCCGTCTCTGCGTCGCTGTTCCTCGACAGTCTGCACAGTCGAGAACTGCGCTTCGCTTCACAGGTCCGAGCAGCTTGCTTCACGCAATCCGAGCGCCAAAGGTCGAACGGCATCAGCAGATTCAGACGACAAGGACAAAACGCAGGAGGAGAATCCCCCCCCTCGGCGCCTCTATTCGGGTGCACATGCAGAGGAGAGAACTGGCGGGCCCCTGCAAGAATGTGACTTAACTTGTGTGCGCAGGTGCGAGGACAGTCTCGGTCATATCGACACTGACGAAAAGCCTGAGGAAGCTGGGGACGCAAAGGAGCGCCGTGAGATACTTGTCGCGCCTTTTCGGCGCAGGGGGTCGAGTGTGTCTTCGTCTTCCAAGCCCGTAACACAAGAGGGCCGCTACAGTACCGTCAGGGATGTGGAAGACCCGTTCATCGACACGTTTGATGCGGCGGCTGGGCCAGGCACTTCGCTTTGCTAAAAAAAAAACCGTCAATTGCGGAAGATACTGAAAATAACAAGCCTAACGAACATGTATGATGACTAGAAGATCGAACGAAATGTAACAGTCATAGCCGCACGATACTGATGTGAACAGCTGGCACAATGACTAGAGAGCTGAACGCCTGACTTGAGGAACCGCAAAAGCAAGCTATAATTATTCAACCTTAGTAGTCCCAAATCGATAGACAAGCTGCTATAAACAAGGCTAGGTCTAGAAAGAAAAAAAGAAGGCTGAAAGTGGGTATCATCAGATGCAAACCGTTTAGACCAACTCATGCAGCGGCACCTGCTTCCTTCGCCTTCTCCGCATTCAACTTCTCCCACCGACTCAGCGAGCTCGTCAGCAGAGCAAGCCCCGTAGCACCAATAGCGATCGCAATGGCGACCTTGATTCCAGCCATGTAGGCATCCAAGATACCGGGGATCTCATCAGATGAAAAGACTCGTCGAATTTCTGTGGCGCCGGTGGCCACGACAGTTGCAGGATCGACGTTGGGTGCGGTGTTCGGCAAAGATCGCAGCATCGTGTTGACAAAGGCGCATTGTCCAGCGGAGACAAACGAAGAACCCCCGAGATTCATAAAGACTAGTCCGTTAATTCTTGTAGCCGCAAAAGATCTCAAAAGGACAACTCACAAAGAACCATGGCTGTTACGGTCGAGACGTCGGTAGGGTCGGCATAGCTCTGGGCAACGATAATGGGGACCTGGTAGGCGATACCCCAGCCAATGCCGCCAAACAGCTGGTACCCAATCCACTTGCCCGTATCTGTGTCCGTCTCAAAGGTGTACAGAAGACCGGTCGCGATGACAGTGATAGCGGCGCCAACAAGCTTGAGTGGGGTAGCGATGCCCGTGCGAGTTATGAAGAAGCCGGAAATGATCATGGAGAGGGTGACTCCAATAATCAATGGCAGATTCCTGACACCCGACATGGTTGGGGTAACACCATTGACGCTCTGGAAATAGATGGGCAGGTAGTAGATGATGAGGAAGTACGATCCGGAGAAGAAGAAGGTGTAGGCACAGCTGACACCGACTGGGCGAACCTTTAACAGGCGCGGTACGAGCATGGCGCGCTCGCCTTGGGAGCATTCCCACGCGGCGAATGCCACATACAGAAGAACAAACCCGACGAGCAGACCGATTACCGCGCTGCTGTTCCAAGCCTCGGTCTGTCCAGCATACTGCAGACACAGGATGTAGCAGATGATGGCGGCCATGACCAGAGCTACACCAATGGGATCCATCTGCAGCATCTTTTCGCGCCAGGTAGCTTCGACAGGCCTAGCAGCGGCGGGGGCGTGGAAGAAGAACACAACGATGAGAACCGAGACTGCGCCGATGGGGAGATTCATGTAGAAGCACCAGCGCCAGGTCGCGTGATCGGAGAACAGGCCACCGAGAAGAGGACCAAGCACAGAAGCAACACCGTAGGACACACCGACGAAGCCGGTGTACATGGCGCGCTTCGCTGGCGGCGCGGCAAACGCGATGATGGTGTAGGCGCCGGTACCGAGACCAGCGGCACCGAGGCCGGCTATGGCGCGGCCAATGATGAGGGCGGTCGAGGTGGGAGCGGCACCACAAACGAGGCTGCCAAGCTCAAAGACGAAGACAGCAGCAAGGAATGTCCACTTGAGAGGGAAGTACTTGTAGGCTTTGCCCCACGAAGACTGAAAACCGCCGTTGGCCATGAAGAAGGCGGAACCATACCAGGAGACATCTTCAATGCCGCCAAATTCGTCTGTGATCTTGGGGATGGCGGTAGCGACGATGGTCTAGAGGATCAGCTTTTCTCATCGGCAGCGATAGATGAGAATTTCCTACCATATCGAGAGAGGCAAGAAAAATGGCGAGAATGAGGGCCACGACTATGAAGACGAGGTTGATGCCAGATGGATACTCGTCCGAGTCTGGGGTTGTATCAGCCGTTGACGACTCAACGATGCCGTCGGTTTTCGCGTCCAGTTCTGTCGAGCGCCGAGGTGCGAAGCTGGAATCCTTCTCCTGATGCATTTCGATTGACCTCTTATTCAGGGAATTGGAAGAGACGGAAGGTGTCTGTGAATGCACCATGGTCGGTGCTGCTGATTTGTCAAAGGCGTCAGGATCGTCATCGAGGCGCTGAGTGTGGTCTGGAGCGTCCATGTTGCGTGCCGGACGCCTTGTGCGAGTAATTGCTATTGGAAGCTGTTGGAAGCTTCTTGTAGGAGGCCCATTGCAATCGGGGGAATCTGGTTTCTCTTAAGTACAAGACGATATATCTAATTCTACTCCCAAGGCAGTAGCATAAAAACAACACTGCAAGGTGCCTGCCGCATGGTTGCTCTCAGGGAGGTTTGGCTCGAGCGTAGACATTGTGAGGCGCTAACCCGGATATGGCCAGGTCAAGCAGTCTTGGCTGAAAATGGTGTGGTTGATTGGCTGCATCGGACTGTGTCTTCGATGAGCCATCATGACGGCTCCACAAAACGTGAGCTACCCAAGCCACCGCACCGCAGCACGGATGGCGAACGAGTCTCCCTCACTCGACGCTCACCTGTCGACTCATCAACTCGCGCACTATCACCAGCTCCTCATCGCCAGATGCACACTGCCAGTTTCGAGAACGAGGAGACACACGAACCCCAGCGAGGAATGGTGCATTCAAAGTATACCCGCATGATGAATACACTTATAACCAAAATGATGTCCATTCAGCATTTGCCCTTCGATCTTCCATAGCCTTACGACAATTGCACAGGCGACCTACCCTAGTCTAGTGGCCACTTCTCGTTTGAGGCTCGGGTGGTGGTGCTATTCACCTGGGAGCTGTTCTGCAGCTGTCTGTAGCCGTCTGTAGCTGTCATCAACCCCCGCGTTGACACAATTTTGCGTGAAGGTTGGCCCACTTACCGACGACGCATCAATCGTACGATATTCGCATGGTCCATTTCCCTTCACGGACATGACAGCCCGATTGATTGGACGGCACCTGCTGGTACCATCTCTTAGTTGGGTGATCTCCAGGTCCCTTACAGCATTGTCCCAGATGTTGAATATCTCGTCTTGTTGGAAATCTTAAGTAGAGATGTTAGGCCTGCTTGATGTGTTGGAGAGCATCGCCCTGCTGTCACGACAGGCCCGCACAGGCCATCAAGGAAAAGAGACAAGCTAGCTACCTACTCATGTGATGTTCACAGTACGAAAACCGAGACAGGTCCGCCCTCCGGTGATCGGCGAGGCTATCCCCGCTGCTGCCACTCCATTGCTGGATTCAGTAATGAGCAATGCCATGTATGCCCGAGAAAGGGGACAGATGTTGGGTTCGGTACAAAAAAGACGCGGCGGGTCTAGTCGGCAGACTTTTCCCAGGTACAGGTGCGCCTCGCAGTCAAATGCCGAGGATAGGCGGTGGGCAGTCTCTCTCAACATGGGTTCGTATACTCCTTGGCCACGCCGTGAGAAGAAGGAACACTTTGATGCCAATCATCCCAAGGACGCATCACAATGTCGGTCAGGCCAGCTACAATGAGGCGCAGACAAGCACTTGGCTGTGCTTGGCCTGTTTGACAGCCGTGTCGATGCTCGAAACATTTGTCCGAGGGGGCCGTCGTCTTGCGAGACGTGCGGGCGCGCGCCGCAATGGTACAGTAGACGATCTTGGAATTGACGGGTTCGTGTGGAACATCCCCACCGTTGGCCGTTTTTCTCGCTCGGCCTTCTTATCAGCGCGAGGTAAGGTACATGTAGGTGTGCCTTGTTAGCTTGCCTAGTGGTGTGGTGGGACGCCGATGATGGCGGCCTTTGTTTCGGCACAGATGTAGCGAGCCCTGGGAGTCAAGTGCCTCGACATGTGAGTCAATGAACTCTCTTGTCATGCACTCGTCCCAGGGCAAGTCAGAAGAGGGGCCTTTTTATGAGGCAGGGAAAGAGGGGTTGCGCCTTGTTCTTGCAAAATTCTGTTTTTGATCGATGCTTTCCATGAACAGAGGACAAGTGCGCGGGGGTGGCAGCGAAACAGTGCAAGTGCAGGTGGGGGGAAAGAGGCATCAGAAGCAAGAGCGCCGGAGCTGGTGGTCATGGCGTTTGCTCACAGAATCGAGTGCCGGAAATATCGGCCCCTGCACTGCCCCTCCACTACTGGTCCATACCATCTTGGTGGCACGCCAATTTCGCGTGCCAGCTGTTAAGGTCGACCTCTTGTGGCCGGCAATGAATCACGTACCGGGGGGGGGGGGGATTAGCGATGACAGGGTCAAGACAAGACAAGAGCTATCCTGACGCTGTGACGTGGGTGAAGCCAGCCGCGTCTCAACAAATCACGACAGCTCCTCCTCCACCCGTAGCTGCTGCCGACGCCGACGCCAACGCCGACGCAAGACGCAAGACGCAAAGACGCAAAAGAGCTCAATCGCTCACTCGCCCAGCTCAGCTCGCACAGCTTCTTCTCTCCCACTTCGCGCCGCCCTCAATTGGCTCTCGGTCGGTCCTCCCTGCGCGATTTCCCCCTTGGCACGTCACTTGGTTGTACCCCCCCCATATCACCCAACCCACCCTAAAACGTCCCTTCCCACCACACCACCATGTTTAAAGCACGAACGAACCCCTCGTCCCTGCGACATCTGACTGCTCGCCTGCTCCTCCAACCTTCATCATCTTTGTCTGCTTCGGCTCCATTCCCCCCTCTGTCAGCATCGACGGCTGTGACCCTGCCCCAGCGTGCCATCCTTCCTCGCTTCTGCAGCTACCACTCCAACGCCAACTCCAACTCCAACTCCAAGCAAGACGACCCACCGGCGGCCAGCAACAGCAACAACACCACGCTCTCCTCCAAACCCAACACGTATTTTTCCTACACCGACGCGCAGCCGCCCAAAATGGCCGAGCAGGACATCACCAAGTATCTCACCCAGACCCATGACCGCCTCTTCGAGCACAACAAGATCTGGGCCGCCGAGCAGGCCAAGAAGGACCCCGAGTTCTTCACCAAGCTCTCCGCCGGTCAGACGCCCGAATACCTCTGGATCGGCTGTGCCGACTCGCGCATCCCCGCCGAGCAGATCACGGGCCTGCAGCCCGGCGAGGCCTTCATCCACCGCAACATTGCCAACCTCGTCTGCAACATTGACCTCAACGTCATGAGCGTCATCAACTACGCCGTCCGCCACCTGCACGTCAAGCACATTATCGTCTGCGGCCACTACGGCTGCGGCGGCGTCAAGGCCGCCATGACCCCCAAGGACCTCGGCATCCTGAACCCCTGGCTGCGAAACATCCGCGACGTCTACCGCCTGCATGAGAACGAGCTCGACCAGATTAAGGACGAGTCCAAGCGCTACGACCGCCTCGTCGAGCTCAACGTTGTCGAGCAGTGCCGCAACGTCATCAAGAGCGCTGCCGTCCAGCAGTCCTACAAGGAGAACCAATACCCCATCGTCCACGGCTGGGTCTTTGGCTTCCAGGATGGCCTGCTGCACGACCTCAAGATTGACTTTGAGTCGGTGCTCCACGACATTCAGAAGATCTACAACCTCAACGATTAATCGATGTCTCGTGAGCTAGATGGGGAGTGCCGTAGCGATTGACTGGTAACGAGACGGGTCGGCGAATGGAGACATGCAGCTTGTGAGCTTGGCCGGCGTTGTATTGGGGTGGGCACGCCCGGCCCGAGGTCCGTGGGGTTGGGTGGGTGAGCTCAGGCGAAGATGTGGTGATTCGGCGTTTGGTGTGGTGACTGGCTAACAAGATGAGAGGGTTTTTTTTTTTTTTTTCTTGGGTTGAGCAAGGGTTTGGTGATCTGGGTGTGGTCGAGTACATCTCGACCTGTGTTCAGTTGACATGGCGGAGAAAAGCCGCTGCGATAGGTTTTCAATTCATCACGTATTCTACACCACCCCGCTCGACTTGCATCGACGGCGATAAACAAAACAGATGAACGACGACGACGCATGACTCGGCACCCATTCAGGATTCAGGTCCATGAGTTCGACCTCAATTAGATCCGTCCATGAACAATCCGATAGGGCCGTATCGCGAATCCGATCTGCAGTCGACGCACCCCTCAGAACCCGCACGCACCGTCTGTGGTGGTTGACAGCATCCATGTTCGACTGTGATCACCTAGTGTCGATTTCTCCAACTATTGTCCGGACATCGTCGCAGCACCGGCAGCGCGCCGCGCGAATGTTGATGTCATTTCTTTCCAGCCTCTAGATTGACCTCGTCGTACGACGGCGGGTGTTCCCCTCAATTCGAGTGCGACCTTCTCAAAAGGTCTTCCAGGGCCACCAACAGCCAATGCTCACCAGTAGCATTAGGCCGCTAGATCCCTATCCAGCAGGTGGCATGCGATCAACGGCTATCGGGTGGGTTAGCAGCATGGGGCCCTCTCCGCCGCCGATCCTCCGACGCTGGGTCGACGACAGACATCCGCGACGTACCTGCGAGTTCATGCAGCAACGCAGTGTCCGCACATCGAGAGAGGGGTGGTCCCCGCGTAGACTGCTGCGTTGTGTTCCACCAAGACGGCAGGTCGATAGCTCACGCAAATGTGTATAAGTGCTCGCCACGGCCGGCTGGCTCGCAGCTTTTTGCGCCGCCATCAGAGCCTCCTTCATCTTCAGTTGTCGACTTGACCTAGCCAGCCTGGTTGAGGGTCTTTGCTCCCGTCCTCAGCATGAAGACTACCGCCTTCGCACGCCGCTCGGCGCTCCCGGCCGTCTTGGCCCTGGCGCTGCGGGCTTCTGCCGTGCCCTGCACTCCCCCTGGCGACCCCTTCGCCGTCATTGATCCCCAGAATTGGGTCAACCCCGATGACATGGTCTGGGAGGACTTTACACCGCCGCCGGGGACAAATTGGTCGGATCCGAGTCAGAAGGGCTCCATCCGTAACTTCAACATTGCCCTCGTTCCTGTCGACTACCGAGACCTGCCCTTCATCATTACGCAGCCAGAGCGGTCCACCATTTTCGGCAACCCACAACCCGCCGCCGCCAGCTTTGCACGCAAGGATGTCCCTGCGTTTTACCGCGACCTCCTCAACAAGCCCACCGACTTGAACAACCGTCACACCCTTCATGAATACTGGATGGAGGACTCGGGCGGTCGGTTTGGTGTGGATCTGACCGTCTTTGGAGCGTACGAGCTACCCGCTCTGAGCTACCAGTACGGCATTGACGACCGCTTTAACCCAGGAGAGTGTCCTGCTGGCCCTCGTTGCAATCTCAATATTCGCACCGACGCGCTGAACGCCTGGCGCAACGATGTTGGTAACGAGACGGTCGACAGCTACGACCTGGTCTTTATCCTATCGGCCGGCCAGGATGAGTCCTCGACGTGGCAGGAATTTGGTCCCATGCGCTGGGAGTCACCCGAAGATGTTCCTCCCGAGTTCGGACCTCCTGTTGACAACGCAACATCCAACGCCGCCCGCACCCGCTACGTGCCCTGGACCTCCTGGGCGGCAGCAGCTACGCTCTGGCCCAACGCCGGTGCCGGCTCATCGACACAGGGCGAGTCCTCCGGCATGGGCGTCTATGCGCACGAGCTCTCCCACCTTCTGATTATTGCCGACAACTACAACAACCCTTATTCTGACCCGCCGCAGCGCGCTTACACAGGGCCCTGGTCCATGATGTCGCGCGGCTCCTTCAACGGGCCCGGTGGTCCGCACACACGCTGGCAGGTGCCCGCCCTGCAGGGCGCGGCCCTCGGCTCACTGCACACGGTTCGTGACAAGCTGCAACTCGGCCTCACCGATGAGAACGAGGTGCGCATCTTGTCGCGTGCCGACCTCATTGCATCCGGCGGCTTCCTCGTCGCCGACATCACCGCCCGCTCCGTCAACCCTGGCCCCGGCGAGCTCATCGGTCTGCGCATCTCCCTTGGTGCGGACGGCGGCGACCGCACGCCTGCCTGCAACGCGACAGCAACGCCGTTCTGCGACGGCGGGCCATACGACCACTACGAAGTCGAGGTCGTCGACCGCATGGGCGCCGACTCGTTCCAGTCGGACGCGGGCGTCATGTTCTCCAAGACCAAGACGCGCGACCGCCTGCCGTTCCAGTGGACCATTGACGCCAACCCGCAGGACATTCGGCTCGTCGACTTTGTCCGCCCCGACGGCACGCCGCAGTACGTCACGCTTGGCGACTACCGCCAGCTCGCGGACGCGCTGTTCCACGCGGGCACGCGCTCCGGCAGCCAGGCCGAGCACGTCGACGCCGCCAACGGGCTCCACTTGTACGTCGTCGACAAGAAGCGCAGCGAGGCGGGCGTGCTGTCGTATACGGTGGCCGTCCGGGCGACGGCGGCCGCCGATGCGGGGCGCCGCGGCGTCGAGGTCGGGAGGGGGCTCGTGACGGACCTCCGGCACAACAAGCCGACGGAGAAGGGCGTCACGTGCTCGTTTGAGGTGACGAACACGGGCGAGGGCGCTGATCTCTTCCGTCTCGAGGCGCAGGTCGAGGGTCGGGGGTGGCGGGTGGCCGTGCCGAACGAGCTGCTCGTCGTGGAGGAGGGCAAGGTGGGCATTGCCAAGGTGGCCGTTGGCGCCGTCGCTGACGCGGCGGGCGAGGGCGTCGTGACACTGACGGTGACATCGGAGAGGGGCGATGCCGAGGCTGCGGGCGAGTGTCGGGTGACGAGGGCATGATAGGAAGATGCCTGTTTCAACGAGAAGCTGGGGAGTGGATGACTGAGACGAAATTTCACATGAGAAGTTGCATTGTTTCTCTCTCATTCTCTCTATTGGGTATCTTTTTGTTGGCCATCCAAACCAACTTCTATCCACACCGTGACCAGTAAAAATTTCGTCTCGACTCCGGGGCGTGCGTCCTACCCGTAGCCCCCCGAGAGATGCCCTATATAGTACTCCAGACCCTTTCTCGAGTCAGCTAGGAATCCCCCATCTCGAGATCGGGATCAACCTCGGTCCCGAGATGCCTGTCCTCGAGGAAGCGCCTGCCCTGCATGCCCTCGGGCAGATAGTCCTGGCGGACCTTGCCGTCGCGGTAGTTGGGCGGGTACTTGTACTCGGCGCCGAAGCCCATCTCGCGCATGAGGCGCGTCGGGGCGTTGCGCAGGTGGACGGGGACGGGCAGGGCGGCGACGCCGGGCTCGCGCAGGGCCGAGTAGGCGTTGTTGAGGGCGCGGTAGGCGCGGGTGCTCTTGGGGGCGAGGCTCAGGGCGACGGCGGCGTGGGCGAGGGGGATGCGGGCCTCGGGCATGCCGATCTGCTGGGCGGCCGTGTAGGCGGCCGTGGCGAGGGGCAGCAGCGAGTTGTCGGCGAGGCCGACGTCCTCCGAGGCGATGACGACCATGCGGCGGGCGACGAAGAGGGGGTCCTCGCCCGACTGGAGCATGCGCGCGAGGTAGTAGAGGGCGGCGTCCGGGTCGGAGCCGCGGACGGCCTTGTGGAAGGCCGAGATGGTGTCGTAGTGCTGGTCGCCGGCGCGGTCGTAGACGAGCGTCTTGGTCAGCGACGCCTTGAGGTCGTCCATGGTCGTGTCGGGCCGCGCCGCCAGCGAGAGGGCCAGCTCGAGCAGGTTGAGGGCCGTGCGCGCGTCGCCGTCGGCAAAGGCGGCCAGGTACGTCAGCAGGTGGTCGGCGTGGGCGGCGTCCGCGAGCAGCGGGGGAGGGCCGCCGGGACACTCGGCGGCGACGGCACGGCGCAGGATGGCGGCGATGTTCTCGGCGCTGAGCTTCTGCAGCGTAAAGGTGCGGCAGCGCGAGAGCAGGGCGGCGCCGACGCGGAACGAGGGGTTCTCCGTCGTGGCGCCGACGAGCGTGATGGTGCCGGCCTCGACGGGCTTCAAGAAGACGTCCTGCTGGGCTTTGGTGAAGCGGTGAATCTCGTCGCAAAAGATGATGGTCTTGCGTCCGGTGAGGGCGAGATCGTTGGCGGCCTCGAGAAACATCTTCTTGACTTCGGCGACGCCCGTCGACGTGGCGTTGAGCTCGATGAACCGGCTGCCGGCGCGGTGGGCGATGCAGCGGGCAATGGTGGTCTTGCCGGTGCCCGAGCCGCCCCAGAGGATCATCGAGGGCACGCGGTCCGTCTCGATGAGGGAGCGCAGGACGCCATGGGGCCCGACGAGGTCCTGACCAAAGACATCGTCGAGAGCCTGCGGTCGCATGCGTTCGGCAAGGGGCGCCGAACGGGCCGTCTTTGTGCGTTTGGGCGCCGGAGCATCGAGGACGCCCTGGGCTGCGGGTGGTTGTTGTGGTTGCTCTCCTGAAGGCGTCGTCGCACCTGTGTCTGTGTCTGTTCGTGCCATCATTTCCTGCCCTGGCCCGTCGTCAAAGGCTCTCTTTTTCCCTGCTGCCGGCGCCAGCGGACCGGCCGCCTTGCCGTTGGCGTTGGGTGTCAGCACGCGGTTCGTCGTGGCCTGCCGTTTTGCGGCGGGGGTCTGGAAGAAGGTGGAAGCGGCGGATCGTTTCGGCTGGGTCAGCATGTTGCCGGCGCCGTTGGTGTGCGAAGGCGTCGAGGGAGGCGGAGAGGACGTCGTGTTGGCGCTGGAAGATGGGTCGAGGATGAAGCTCTCGCAGCCCGAGTCGATGTGGTTGTTGATGAGATTTGGCTTGACGGGCTTGTTGCATATTGGGCAGTCGACGGCCATGTTTGGCTGTGGAGTGGCAAAGGGAGGAGGACGGATGGATCTAGGGCGATGAGCTAAGACGAAGCGACAATAGAACAGAGACAATAGATGGGAGTGAATGGGTGGCAAACAAAGCAAAGAAGGCTGATGTCGATCGGATCTCCAGGTTGGGGAGGGGAGATGGAGCTCGCCGAAGAATTGACTCCATCGATCATGGTCTTTCCTCCATGTCCACTTTCTGCCGTCGGACGCGCCAGTGGGGCATCGGGGGGCGACGCGCTGTCACATGGCCGCGTTGAGTGGTTGCGCCACCATCAGCCACAGGGCGTTTTCTGGACCGTCTTCCAGGTACCAGGTACCTAGACCTGAGGACCGTCCAGGTACCAGCTACCTAAACCTGAGGACCGTCCAGGTACCTAGATGAGGACCGTCCGGGTACCGAAGACCGTCCCTGTCGTAATCCGATATCACCGAGCGTCACCGTTCAGCCTCCCAAGATGCATCCATCTTCAACAAGACCACAGGTCAGGCATGCAAAGAGAAGTGAATTGCTACGCCAGCCGGCCAGCTAGCCAGACCGGTGTCTACCAAAAACGCCGTCCATGCGTCTGTCTCTGTGCTGCCTAGGCGCATGTGCTTCCAACATGCCCATCATATCAAGTGCCGTCATGCTCCACGACACTGTCCATCGCTGTGTGTGTGTGTGTGTGTGTGATTCTGCGACCAATTCGTCTTCGTACACTGTCTGCTCGACCCCATCTCCCACCTCATGCCGTCCCCGACTCTCCTGTCCTCACACCATGAACGACTCGCCGCAGCCGCATTCCTCCTCTGTTTTCGTCAGCTCGTTTGCTCAGGGAGGACGACAGTATCACAAGAGAAAAGAAAAGAAGAGAAGAGAAAAGAAAAGAAAGGAAGGAAAGGCAGGGAAACTCACTAATGTTGGGATTCTTGAACACAAACCGCTGGCTCAGCTTGTCCTCGACCCAGTCCATCTCGCTGCCAATGATGCTGAACAGCGCCTTGCTGTCAATGAGCACCTTGACGCCGTCCTGCACCACCTCCTCGTCGAAGCTGCCCGCCCTGTCCACCCACTCGAGGTGGTACGCCAGCCCGCTGCACCCGCGGTTGCGCACCCCGACCTTGATGAGCTTGGGGTCCGGGCCCTCGAGCATCGCCTGCAGCTGCTCGACCGCCGCCGCCGTCAGCTTCATCGCCGCCTTGCGCGCGCGGAGCTTGGGCCGCGGGCGCGCCGTCTTGGGGGGGGATGCTGCTGCTGCTGCTGCTGCTGGCGTGGCCGCCGGGGATGTGGTGGCTGCGGTGGCGGCTTTGGGTGTCGGAGGGGATATTGTTGTTGTCGCTGCTGCTGACGAGGATGGCGGTGTCGTCGTCGTCGTCGTGGGTGCTGTGGATCCTGCCCGTGCTGCCGACCGCTTCGCAGGCTGCTCGACTTCGAGCGTCGTGCTCGCCACGTTACTCGCTGCTGATGACGTCTTCGGAGGCCGCGTCTCGTTCACGGCGGGCAGCGGCTCCTTGGCCTCGGCGCGTGGCGGCGGTGGCGCGTTGTTCGGGTAGAGCGAGTACTGCTGGTACGCAGGAGTGCCGTAGCATCGCCGTGCTGTTCTCGTCGTTGCTGTCGCTGTCGCTGTTGATGTCCTGGAGAGTGTGTGCTCGGAGGCGCATCGGAAGACCGAGGGGTTGGCGCTGCGGAGAGCTAGCCGCGCGGCGGACGCGACGCGGTGGGCGCTCATTGTGTAGGGATGAAAGCGGCTGTGAGGGTATTGTAGGTGGATTTTGTGATCTGGTCCTGTGCTGGTGTTGTTGGTGTATAGGTAGGGGTAGTTGGTAGAGACGAGGCGAAAAGAGGAGGCGAGTTGGCTAATTATGATGCCACGGCTCCACTAGTCCAGTCCGACTGGGGATCGTCAGGCTCGCCGGTCGTCAATCAATCGATGCCAATGAAGGCTCCTCGTAGCAAGAGAGTGATTAGGTGTTGCGGTGGGTGACAAGGTCGTCGAGTTCGCTGGGCTCGCAGGTCGGTGAAGGTGACTCGGTTGTCGATGGCAAAAACATGCGATTTCTCAGCAGGTGACTTCTGGCAGAACCTGGCAGACCCCCCCGTGGCCCGCCCCGTGGCACGGCTATGACATGGTCCTGTCCGCCCCTGTTGCACCGCGCCAATCAGAACATGTGCATTACTAGCCTCCAACGCAGAGGGTCGGCTGTCGTCGGTTCATCCTCGGCTGCCAGTTCGGCATCGCAACCCTAACCCTGACGGCGGTCTTCCTTATATACTTATGTACCCCTGTCAAGACCGTTCTTCAAGTCTGGAGACTCGGCCAGGCATCGGAGCTCCGAGCATTCTTGACAAACTATCTCACAGCACCACCACCAGACAGGCCCCGCAACATATTGCAGCTTGTTGCGTTGTGCCATGCAGTATATTGTACTACATCTTGTGTGCGCCCCGCCCCCTTGACCCTCACCTCGAACCACCGACGAGGCCCCGTCCATCAGCCACAGCAACTCTGGCCACCTTCTTCAGCAACGTCCTCTCATCCGCCTCGCGATACCTCTCCCACGTGTCAAGCCCCTCTTTGGCCTGTATGCTGAGCGTCTCGTATCCCTGCTTGATGACATCGGCGACCTCGACGCTCGTGAGAATGGCGCCCCTCGCCTTGGCGTCCTTGCCAGCGCCCGTCTTGAGCATCTCCTTGTAGTGCGCGCTGACGCTGACGAGCGTCCCGATCGAATTGCTGCCCCTGCTTCCGAGCCCGTACGTCTCCTTGAACTTGACGAGCACGTCGCCCGCCTCGACGACCTTGTAGAATAGGTCGTCGTACGCTGCCGGTGACGGCAGGAACGCCTCGCCCGTCGACAGCGACAGCGCGACGAGGTTGACGACGTGGTCCAGCAGCAGCTCAATCTGCGGCAGGTCCTTGAGGTCGGCGGCGTACGTCGTCAGGAACCGCACGAGGTGCAGCAGCGCGCGGAAAAAGTCGGCCCAGTGGTACGTCAGCCGCGTGCGCGACCGCGACAGGTACGACGTGATGCGCAGCATGATGCCCACGAGCAGCGTGTAGAGACCCACGTCGAGGCGCCGCCGCAGGTTGTGCGAGATGCCGTCGACCATGGTGTCGAGGATGGCCGTCGCCATGACGCGGTCGCCCTTGACCAGCGGGAGGTACGGCGAGCGCTGGCGGCATAGGCGCACGGGCGTCTTGGACTCGTCGCTGCAGATGCGCTTGCAGAGCACGGGATCTTCGACGAGCAGCCGGAATGCCATGAGGTTGAGCGTCGCGTAGTGTGATACGCGCTGCGATAGATGTGCGTGCTGCAGGAGGTACGACGTCAGGGAGACGTAGCTCGCAAACGGCTGCTCTTGCCCCTTGTCTGCGGCGAGCGTCACGAGGTTGAAGCAGAAGAGTTTGTTCACGTGCGTAAAATCATATGTCGTCAGCAGAAGCGCGGCTTCCGATCCAGGGCTGTAGGTAGTCCATCATTAGCATGGTGACCCGCGCAAGGGCGGACAGGAGAGGCAACGCACAGCTTGGCAAACATCTGCTTCTGTGTCTCCGCATCGTACACAATCTTCTTTTCTGGCTTTGGGCCCCTCGCCACGATCCCGAGTCCGATCATGTGCAGTGTGTTGCTAAACGTCCAGCCCTCGGGCAGATCGTCCATAACGTCCACATAGTCAAGCCGCAGCTTCTGGCACGCGTACCCGACACACCTGATCATCTGCTGGATCGTCGGCTCGTTGACAATTTCGCTGAGGCGCTGCTGATATGGATTCTGAAACTCAAACTTGTTGTAGTTGGCCAGCAGGCCGAGAAGGGTGTACGGTTCGAGAATCTGCCCCGGATGCTCTGTCTCGTGGATATACTGCCACCCAGTCAGCCTACATACGGAGCAACCACTAAGTCTCCGCCAAAATGAGAAAAGGGGGGGAAGACACCCACCTTCATGACAGCCGGGAACAAATCCCGTTGGATAAAGTACGTCAAGAGACTCGTCTGGTACGCCCCCGCCGTGACGGACAGCACAACCTCGACAGCCCTGCTCCGCAGCTCGAGACTCGTGCCAGCCCGTATGACCTGGTCGAGCGCCACGGCAAACTCGCCAAAGATGGTGTCGACGAGGTCGATGCCCGCGAGCACGGCAATGACGTCCGAGGTCGGGTGCGCATACTTCTTGCCGAGCGCGGCCGCCAGGAAGACACTCAGCGTCTCGAGTGCGTGCAGCTGGACCGTCGCCGAGCTGGGGCCGGGGCTGGGGCCGCCGCCCTGGACGGCCTCGACGCCGCGCTCAAAGAGCTCGCGCGTGCGCTCCTCGAGGCCGAGCACGTCCGCCGCCGAGAGTCCATCGAGGAGGGCCTGCAGCGCCGGGCGATCGGGGCGCAGGAGGAAGAACTCGCGCCAGAAGCCCTCGCCTCGCTCGGTCGTGTCGTCGTCCTGCAACAATGGGGGGGTTTGGTTAGCGAGTGAGCGCCTCGCAGTCGCAGGGAGCATCGGCAGGCTTAGGGGGCCTGGCGGGGACGGAGACATACCTTTGTTTGCCGGAGAAAAAGTCAGTGTATGATTCTGATTTGGTCTTCTTTTCTTTTTGGGAGGGGCATGTCGCGTCTCGTCTCATGCATAGCGCACCTTGAATAGTGAGTCGTAGAGCAGCACAATCTTGGGTTGGAACACCTCAGGCTGCGGCTGCCGTGTCAGCGGGGAGGCCTCCATTCTCGTCGCTCGTCCCTCCAGCGGACACCCTGGCAAGCGGACGTCGCTGGATCGTTTTGGATTCGGAGACAGTCGTACAGCTCTCGAGAGCTGTCTCGCAGTGTGGAAAGAGGCGAAGGACAAAGGAAACCAGGAGGGGGCTCGGATGCGGTAGCAAAGTGGTAGGTGTTCCAATGGTGGCCACCAAGAAGGCGGCTCGATTCCAGCGTTAGGGGGCAAGGGGGGGGAATAGAAAGTACAGCCCGTATCCTGATAAGATAAGCCAGCACGGGCGCGGGCGCTGGCAGTACTGTGGCAGTCCTGTGGCAGGTCTCCCAGGTCTCCCGAGTCAGTGTCCCGCAGAAGGCGGCATCCGTCCAGTTCAAGCGCCGTCGTGATTCAACAAGTTGCGTTAGCAGTCAGATCAGTTAGATCACATCGGCATGCAGAGTTATTACAGTAGATTATTTCGTGACAAAAGAAATGTGGCAGCAAAGCGCCAGTCCGAGCAAACGCCTCGCAATGCTATCCCAACTCGACGTTCGCCTTCCAGCCCTGTATACTACAACAACAGAAGGTCAATGGTAATCATGCGCTGCAGATATGCAAGTCCGAACCCGACATGTACACTCGTCCGTCTCACGTCCTTCAGTCCTCTCAGGGCATCACGCTGTGCCGCCAGCGCTCCACGGAGCTGGGCGGCGGCGCCTGCCCGGCCATTGGCATCTTCATGTTCATGTTCATGCCCATGTTCATGCCCATGTTCATACCCATATTCATGCCCATGTTCATGCCCATCGGCATGCCGCCCATGCCTTGCTGCATCCCCATGCCACCCGTCTGTGGCACCTGCATCTGCATCCCCATGCCCCCGCCGTAGCCTTGACTGTACCCGCCTTGCATGCCGAGGGCAGTACCCTGCATGCCGCCGTACATGCCCATCTGTGACGGTTGCGGTGCGTAGTTGTTCATGGCGACACTGGTCCGGCTGGCATTGACCCCCATCCCCGAGGGACCGTAGACACCGAGGCCCGCCGAACCGTCGTTGTAGCTGCCGTTGCGGAATCCTCCAGTGCGCGCTCCGTGCATCGCCGTCGGCAGCGTCTGGGGCATCTGCGCCCTCAACGCCGCCATCTTCTCGTCCTGCATCCGGGCACGACGCTGCTCCTCCTCGAGCCTTCGCCTCTCCGCATCCTGCTGTTGGGTTTCACGTACAGGGTGTGCGCCGAGCACGTCTGCCATGTTCATGGTCCGGCGCGGTACGAGCGAAGGTCGGATCTGCGTGTTCATCTCTCGCTCCCTCGCCTCACGCTCGGCTTGCAGGCGCTTACGCCTCTGGCCGAGCGTTTCCTGTTCTTCGTCGGCGTTCTTGACAGGGGCTGCCTTCTCCTTCGTCTTGTCTTCGTCCAGATCACCAAATTGACTGAGGAGCTCGACGGAGAACGCTGCAGAGACGGGCCTCGTGCGAGGCAGGTTCGAGTGTTCAGCCTCCTCCTTGGCGCGAAGACGACGAACCCGCTCAGCCAGCGTCTCTTCTTCGATCTCAGGCTCCTCGGGTTCTTCGATTCGGGGTGCCCTGGCTTCGAGATCCAACCGGCTAGCGGACCGTTGCGGCGATGGCATCCGTGACAAGCGGTTGTTGCTAGCGCCCCCCGGGTTCAGTGTCATCATACTCCGGTGCTTTGAAATAGTCAAAGGCTCGTTGCCTTGTAGGCGGGCTCGTCGCGCGCTGAGGGGCTCATTGTCTTCCATCTCACGGCGTTCCATGAGGCCGATCGGCCTGTTGAGCTCGGCCATGGCGGCGGTGAAATCATTGTTGCCCGCAGCCTTGCTGGCGTAGAGCAAGCCCAGCGGCACGTCTTCATCCTCGGAACTGTGGTCGGGGTTGGCGTCAGGGTCCTCCCAAGCCAGGTTCACGCGGCGCGTCTTGCGCGTCTTGCGCTGTGCCTCGGCCACGGCGTCGAGCTCCAGCAGGGTCGAATGCATACCCCCGGGGACAGCTTGGTGTTGGTTGCGCGTCCGCAGCTTCTGCTCGTGCTTTCGAAGCTGCAGTTCGGCCAACAGAGTCGTAGGGGGGCCCGCATAGAGTTCCTCCTCGTCCTCGGACACGAACTCCTCTTCGTCGTCTCTGCGATGCTCGCCATCGACACTGCCAGAGAGCGCTTGGCTCTCGTCCTCATCGCCACGTTCCCTTGTTCTATTGCTATGTATGGAAACGCCAGTCATGGTGTTTCTCCGATCAGAGGAACCATCATTGCTTGATTTGCCAAACGGCATAAACGAACCACGTTTCTTACCATCAGCATGCTCTGGTTGCAGCAGGGCAGACGACTTGCGGTTCGCCTTCTTCTCACGACCATAGACCTCCCGTCCAAGCTTGCCAGCAAACGCGTGATCAGTAAAGGCATCAACAGGGGCATTGGCCGACGCATCAAGGATGCTGTCGAGGGTGTCCATCGCAGAGCCACCTTTCATTTCGACAGTGGGCGGCTCGGGCGGCAATTCGAAAAAGGCGCTGGCACGCAAATGCGGTGGTAGATCCTCCATGGGAGCAGACTTGTGGGCGTCCATTTCGACCGTGCGAGGAGAGCGCTGCCGAGCGGCCGGTGGAGGTTGGGGCATCGGGTCGTAGGGGGAGTCAGGCCCCTGTTCGCGGCCGGCCGACCATGAGCGTTGTTCGTGGCTACCATCGAGCAATGATGTCCTGTCATGCGCAGGCTCCACTGGCGATGGCTCCAGGGGAAAGGGGGAGAACGCCTCAGACTCCACGGGGTCAGGCAGCCATAAGGTCGACTGGCGGACGGGGGGTGCGTGCGAGCCTCGCTCCATGTACTCGGCCTGTCCGAGACCTGGGTGACCCATAGCTTGCAGGACTTTGGAGTGCCTGGCGTTGCGGATGGCTGCCTTCGGTTTCCTAGACAGTTTGGGCGGCAGATTGAGCATAGCTGGCACGCGAGCCGGGTAATACATCATCTGCTGGCCCGTCTGCATGTCAAAGTAGGACTGTGGGCGCGGCATGTCCGGTCGGCTGAATGGCTGCTCGCTCTGGGGCTCCGGCATGGGTTCCGGCTCAGGCATCGGTACATCCTCGAAGTAGCCAAAGTCCGGCTCGCAGTGCACGCCGTCAAAGTCTCCAAACGCATCGTTCGGATCGTATGTCATCGTGGACCGCGGCGTCGCTGGGCGGTCTTCCTCAGTCCCCAACTCTTGTCGAGAAGTCCTTTGACTCGTATTGTCGCCCTTCTTGCTGTCACTAGGTGCTCCCGTGGCCAGGGCATTATCCAGCAGTTTGTGGAAGGCCTCTGTGCTTGCGTCGCCGTGGTACACATCTCCCGATGGCTTCGTGCCATTTCCGGTCTTCTCTTCGTGTTCGTTGTGCGCTGGTAACTGCTCAGCTTTATCAAGGGCGTCGTTGGTCAGTGTTGTGGGTTCCGTCTCGGCGATTTCGGTCAGCGACATCTTGGTTGATCGCGCGCTGCGAGTGGACGATTTTCCTGGGCCGTTCCTTGACACAAACGCATCCACGTCAAAGTCGGGACGGCCGTTGGACGTTTTTGAGGCGGACCGCAGACGGCTCGTGAGGGAATGGTTGGGCGACATTACGTATCCGGCAGGGGAGTAACCGCCGTATCTCGCTGCGTTGTTGACTTCGACAATATTGCTTGCCGATGATATATGACGAGCGAGCGAAGGGGGTGCCGGTGGGTGGCTGCCGTCAAGAGGCGGAGAGGGGCCTTCGGGAGAGGATGCTGATGCGAAGGCAGGATTGGAGGCGGCCAAGATGGACGATCTTCGACTGTCGCTTCTCTTCAATTCGCAGTGCAAGTCTCGAATGGCGTCCTCGATCGAACTGGTCATGGACAGCCGCTCGGCCGTCTTTTCGAGAGTGGCAATATTGCCAGTGTAGGCGCCAGAGCGGGTGTTGAGGTCAGGGACGGGATGGCAAACAGTAAACTTGTCGCTGTCGGAGGTGGTGCGGACGATGGGTTGGGGACGGTGCAGCGTCGTAGACGCTGTGGCTACGGCTGACGGCGACCCCGGCGATGAGGATAACGGCGATGCGGCTTGTTGCTGCAGCGATGCTTGCAGGGTCTCTTGCAGTTGCTCAATGAGACTTGTGGGGGACGAGGGAGAGGAGAGGGTGCTGTCGAGGTTCGATGCAATTGTGGTGTCGAGCGTGTTCGAGTTGTTTGTTTTCGTTTGTGTGTAGCCAGGAGGTTGTTGAGTGCGATGGGTGGCACGACCGGCCCCTTTGGAGCCTAGCAATAATGCCGGGATGGACAGCGGTGTTGAGCCTGCATGACCCCTGGCGCGCGAGAAGCTTGTGATTTCGGCGCTGTCATCTTCGCGGCTATGCTGGTCGGGGCCCTGGCTCAGAGCTTCGCTATGGCCGTGGTCGGCCTGTGCGTCCTTGTCCAATTCGTCTGCATTCTTCGGTGCGAGGTGCTCCTTGGCGGACGCAGCATTCAATTCCCCTTTTTGCGCACCAGCGCCGGACGCAGACGCAGGACTGTCATGAGCGGGTAGAACGGAGTCATGGGCGAGCACAGGCGCATTCCCCTCGAGCGCCACACTGACTCTGCGAGCTGCTGCGTCTTGCTCGCCGCGGGCGGCGTTGCTGTCGGCTTGGCTTTCTTTCACGGTCGCAGGCGGGTCGCAAAAGCGGTCGCTGCTGTCGACAGACGTGGACAGTGGCGTCAACGTGGCGGCGGCGGCGAGGGACATGTTCTGGGCTGGGCTCGCGCTGGTCGAGTTGTTCGTGGTGGAAGGCTGCGAGGACAGGAAGCCTTTCGCATCGTCATCGGCATCCGGAGAGGAGGCGACGCTGACGAGGGGAACGTAGGGTGCCGTCATTATGAGAGGGGACGAGGGTGAGACCTTGAGGCGGGCTCCTCGAATCTGCTCTACAGCGTGGTGCGTGCTACGCGGGCCAGACTCTGGACGCACAGCTGGAGAGAGTCTGGACCAGTGATCGTGGCAGTGGTGCTGAAGCTGGAGCGGGTTTGTCTCGTATTGGTAGCGGGGGGGGCTTGCTAGGTCTTGAAGCTCGTGTTCCAGATTAGCACGCTGGGTTGAGCAGGATCGGAGGCAGCACAGCGTGGATGTATGGCAGGCAAGCAAAACATAGATGAAAGGGAGAAGATCGCTATCGTGTCGTGGGTTGAAGTGTCTTGGTGTCGCAAAGTCGGCGTGTCGCAAAGTGGTGGCAAGCGAGAAGGAGTGTGTCGTGGGGTCAGAAGTGCTGTCTCTCTCTGACTCTCTCTCACTCTCTCACACACACACAAGCGTGGCGCGTCGGTCGGGTCCCAAGAGGGGGGGAGATCCAGTATGTAAGTCTGCGCAAAGCTATGGCGGTTCGTCCATGGCAAGTCGAAGCGACAAACGGGCGATCCCCACGAGGGTTGCAATCAGTCAATCAGCGATGGAATTGTTGGTGGATGCGCGAGTCGGCGACCCTGGGACTGAGAAAAGTTTCAATGGCGTGGTGATGTTGACTTGTCGAAAGTATTTTTTTTCCACTCCCCGCTTCGCTTCTTTGCTGAAGCAACGAAGGTCAGGGATCCGCGGAAGATAGCAACAAAGCGTACTAGGTAGACAGGCAAGGCGAAGGTACGCGAACACGCGCATGGAGAGACGGGTATGATACAGGAGACGGAGGGCGGGAAGGCGGGCAGCAGGCGACGGACAGGGACGGGCACATGGGCGATGCAGAGTTATATCGGGCCCGCGCTGCAGCTTGGTTCTATCGCCTGGCCGTTTGGAGTATGGAGTACTTATGGAGCAGGAGCAGATGGAGCAGCAGGGAAGGCACAAAGGCTGTTTGTTGGTCTGGCACTTTCTTCTCCCCATCTCGCATCCTGCGCTTGCGCCTGCATCCTCAAGCACAGTACCCAGTACCTTGTCCGTACCTGCCGACTCTGTAATTCGATCCAAGGTCCGGGGCAGCAGCGACCTCTCGCGACCAACCGTACGTGCCTGCTCTGTGCTCTGGGCAACGACCAAACCACAACACACACCAGCATGTATGTGCTTGCCAGTAGCGGAGCCGAGCGAGTACCTCCGCATAGGTAGCGAGGGCAGATGACTCGAGGGTAATGTGCCTGTGGTAGGTACGTACGTACGTAGTAGGTAGGCCAGTCTCTGCCCGTTCCTTGCTTTTTCGGCCTTCATCCTCCCCCAGGTCTGCACCGAATCTGCCCTGTTCTGCTGTACTCTGCTGTGACTTGTTGTCTGACTTGGCTTTCTAGCGTCTGCATCTAAGCGTCTTTGGGATGCGCCAGCCGAATGGCAGCGGATGGGTTTGCGCTTTGCCTCTTTTTCCCGCCCTTCGACGGCTCTGGCTTGGTGCTAGTACCCGTCGGCGGCGACTGATTCATCAAGTCTTTTTCCGGCCGGCCGTCTGGGTTTGGGGGCTTGCAGGTTGAGGGGGCCCTGAGAGGCCGAGAATATACTTTTTTAGCCCCCTTTTCTTCACGACGGCGACGTTCCACGGCTCGGTACCTTGCTACTCGAGTCAAACAACCAGAACGAACACATGGCGACAGCAGACGGCCCCAAAGCCCCCGTCAAGTGGATCACATTTTCGCCATTTCCTTTGTTCGTCCAACTCAAAATTCGTGCCCCCCGCCCCCTACGGTACCCTTCGACCCAACTGCCAGCGACAGGGTCTGTCCTACCCGACGACGGTGCCTATCTGGTGGCTTGCTGACGATGGGTGTGGATGCTGGTGTTGCTTCATCTCACTGACAGCGCACACGCGGACGCCCAGATGCCGCCGAGCACATGCCCTGGGCATTGTGGCTCTCCATGGCCAGTGCGCATCGGGTTCGACGCATCAATGACAGCGCCATGGCTGCTCGCTGCATGGCGTGGCGGTGTGCTGTCCCCAGCGTTGGGTTGTCCAGGTCAAGAAGTGCCCAGGTACCTACAGCGTCTACCAGAGAGAGGTGAGGTACCTACCTAGCTAAGTAGGTACCTAGGCACTGGGAGGTGAGGTACCTACCTAGGTACTGTAGGTAGGACACAGGCCAGGTGATTGTTTCCGCGAATGCATTTGGGCGTACAACCGTTTACTTGCTCTTCCGCCTCTCATACCATCTCATTTCTCCCACTCACTCCATCGTTGGTCCTTGTTCGTTGCTCCCCGTTTTACCGTTCTGTCTGTGGATGCCAGGGACATCTGTTCTCCAACAATGGATCCACCGCCTCCGCCCCCTTCTACTCTTCCTCTCTCTTTCGAGCACCAGGTCAGTCTCATCACGAGCCCTCAGCCCCGCTTCCGCTTCCGCTTCCGCTCCCGCGCCACAGAAGACTCGCGGCAGTCGACCTGCCCCTCCTCCCTCCTGGCGATGGCGATGGCGATGGGGACGGAGCAGGGCAAGACATGGCAGCCGGGTGCTCCGCTTGGCCCAACGTTTGCGAGAGGGTCAGTTTAGCGCCTCGGACGGTGGGGACCGTGACCTCGTTCATGTGTGGCTCACACGCTCAGCAGGGCAAAGTTTGGGCTGCGGCTTCCAAGGCCCCCGCTTCCGCCTAGGGATGTACATGTACGTCCCCGCCTGCCGCTGCCGTCTCCCAGGCACGCCCAGGAGGTCTTGCCTTGTTCGGTGCGCGCATGCCAATCAGAGATTCAGCTTACCCACCCATAGAAGCCCACCCGTCGTGTTCTGGGCCCTGGCCGTTCCTGAACATCACTCCACTGAGAGACAGGCAATGGCCCACACCACATGCTTCTCCCCCTGTCTGCTGCCTCTGCCTCGCCTCGACACCACCCGGGTACGTAGCTTGGTTTGCTTGGGTAGGTGTCGCCTACTCTTGGTACCGACTGCCCTACTGATCCTGTTTTGGGGCTCCTGCAGCGCTCGGTGAGACGTGCCTCGTACTAGCAGCGATGATCGGTCAACCCGTTCACAAGGCGGGTGACAGCAGCAATCCATAGAGGGAAAGCGCTGTTTCTGTCTGACCTTAGCCCACTTTACCATTTTCCTTGGAACACGAGCAAGCTTCCACATGGCAGTAGCAGAGCTGCAATGCGCAGCTTGGATCTGCAGCTTCTCCTCCTGGTCAGCATTTCGCCCAGCTCGTCACGATGCTTTGGTATGGCTGACTCTTCCTCCAGACAAAAGAGGGCCTCCTAAGGCCTGCCGAGATTGACATCGACACGTCTGATGGAAGAATGGTGTCAATCGCAACAACAAAAAACATTGCGTCCTAGCACTGTTGTGGACATTATCACCGTCAACGTATGCCCGTGCGTCACCCGTCTTGCCGAGGCGATAAGCGACCTCATCTCCCGTTTTGCCCTCCTCGCTATCATGAAAATCAGTAAAGGTGCGAATTTCAAGTCAAAGGAACCTCGTTGATAGACGCTTCGTCTACTGTACGGCTGTACGCCTCTTCGTCGCTGCATACAGAACGCGCAATCCCCAGCCGCAGGATCAGGGATCCAGATACTCAGAATGACGGCTGCCACCCTTTCCTGCCCATTCGCCCGCGCGCTCATAGGCCGCATTCGTCTTTCGCCAATCTCGAGACTCATTTCCCAGCCAAGGCACGGATGCCCTTTCTGCAGCCTGGTGCTCCCAGTCGAAATGAGGTACGCGTGCGACGATAATGGAACAAGGCCATTCTGCCTGCCAGGTCTTGCTGCCAGCACCCTCTCCATGCCGCCGCCTTACGGTGACGGATTGCATCTCGGGCCTAGCGCGGACGCTGTCGTTCCATGGGTTCACTCGCTCGTTGACGTGGGCGCCGTCCTAGAGCGTAGCCTGGATGCTTGGCGGGCGCCGCTACGACGCGACCCTGGCGATTGACCAGTTTTACAGCATGGACTTCGATATGGGCTTTGTCTACAACCAGACGGCCAAAGCTTGACGAATTCTCGGTTTGCATGTCGTCGATCTGTCTGCCCACGAACCCTGCGCCTCAACTGCCACGATCCTCGCTTGTGTGCACCTGCCAGTTGTTCAGTGATCATCAGCAACACGGTAACTTTCACAGACGGCATGGCCTTCGAGCTCGGCCAAATGTCACCTGAGCACTACGCACCAGCTGAACGTGCGACCCATAGTTCCCGCACGTTTGAACGTAATTGGAACATTGACTACTCCGGCACCCATGAACGGCGGCGCTCAAGCTGCAGGTAAGCTGTCGGATCAGCAGCGGAAAGGCGTTGCTTCATGCAATGCATCGTCAAGAGGCCACCGACGCCGACGCCGACGCCGACATGGTAGATGACAATACTGGTTCACCTGACTCGGTGAATGGACTTGTGGCGAACCAAAACCCGAAGATAAGCCCGTACGTAGGATGCAGCCTCGCCGTGAACCTGTCGCGGGCTGTCTTGGCACGCTTCATCGCCATCAGAGTTATCAGTGATCCAATTTCACAACCATGATAAGGGTATCTTAGGATTGACGCTGTGCTACTAGACGTACCACGCGACGTGCGTATATCGCGTGTCTTTGATGTATTGCATGTCTCTGGCGGCATGGGCGCTGCCCTTTCGGAAATGACCAAGAGACATTCAATCAGGAGGTGCGGCCTGAACTCGATTTCTCGAACACGAGCTTGCGAACGCCAACTAGGTCCGCATGAATGGGAAAAAGCCTTGGCCTTTTCGTAATCTAGGACAGAGGCAAGCGTGTCATTGTCCCTCTAGAGACGAGACCATTGAACAGGGTCACGGCGGCTATCGCGGACGACACATGACGCAAAGGCTGATTCTCACGATGGTTTGCTGTCCCCTGGCTCTTGATATGTCACACCGCACCAACTTGATATCGCATCCCAGCGCCGATCACTCTGAGACAATGCCAGCGTGGCGAACCACCACTGCAGATTGATGCAAAGGCATGAGGCGTCGGGGCCGGTGCGTTTAGTTTGCATTGCCAAAGGCCACTGCGCAATCACGTCTCGGGGCATTCTGGAGAAGTAGACTTCTGAACCCCTGCTAAGGTCAACAGACAGCTATTTCCCAAGGTATAGATATTTTTCAACTCTGTCGTGCTATTCTTCATTGTCTCTAGATACGAACAAGCTGACTTGCAAAGCAAATTGAGCTTGGCACGCCTTTTGGGCTTCAAGCATGTATGTCGACGCCCAACGCCCAATAGTCACCATTCGATCTGCGGCTGTTCAGCCTACCGTCGTGGAAGCTTTGCTGGCATCTTGGGTCTCCTGTGACGGCTGGGAGGGGTGCCATATCCTGTGGATCCCAAGATAGATGAATATCATGAGCACGATGTACTCGACCAAGAGGCACATCAACGCAAAGGCAGCTGCCGATCCGACAAGGGGATTCCAGATGGTGTTCGGATCGTGAATGGTAAACGCATACAACAGGCCATAGGCAGTTCGGACAGCCAAGAATGGTACGGAGACGAGCGCAAAGCGGATATACTGCTCATAGTCAGTTTATCACAATCGTAACGCTGAAGATGACGAACTCACGTAGCAACCACCGGCGGGAATGCGGTCCGTCTGGGTCAAGAGGTACACCATCTCTGCCGTAGCCAGAGCGAGAATCGCCGCCAGAATGACATAGGCAGCCTTGGTGAGGATCCTCGCCGTCGCAAGGGAAGAGTCGTCGCTGCTGATACCGCCGGCGACGGCCAGAAGGACGATGGCGGCGAGGAAGATGAATCGCACAGCCTTGAGGAACTGTCGGGCACGAGAGTTCTTGTCAAGGCTTGAGTTGAGACTGGACAAACAACTAGTCAGCTGGGTTGACATAGCGCAGACATTGTGGGAACAACAAGTCCATACGTGATGCGCATGATGCCGATTAATGACACCAGGAGCGGGATCAGCCCAACGTTGAGGAGGACGCTATCGGCAATAATGAGGCCAATGTTGCGAGGTTGCGGTCCCCGGATGATGGAGATGATTCCGCCAGCCAGACGTACTGAGACTTGTTAGCTTCACGACTGTTTGTGAGTGAGTAGAATCACTGACAGAGGCAAAATGTCACCAGGGGGTACCATGCCATTCGAGGCGGCTGCCGCCAATTCTTCACGAAGACAAAGATTGCCGTTGGTAGCATGGGGGCGTAGAACACCACCTGGGCGATGCCCACCGCTGTGTGAGGGTGTACCATTGTGAAGAGTGGCGATATCGTAACTTGAGTCGATTAAGTTGCAGTGATGAGATGAATTATGGTATGCTGCTTCTTGGGATAGTTTTGGGGTGTTATATAGACGCCAAGTCCTACAATATGTCCTCACTCCTTCGCTTGCACGCAAGAGGCCGCCATGTTGCCCTCTGGTCAGCCCATGATATTGTTCTCTTCACTTGCGTCGTCATGCCTCGAATGGGTGCCTACTTCTGGAGTCAGGTTCGGACCCTTCAGTCGGATGATCGGCACACGTCGTTCCCATATTGCTGTGCTGGTCTGGTTTAGCTGGGCCCCGAAAAACAGGCTGTCCGCGGCTAACGTGCCGAGCACAGCCCTACGACATCCATTTCGAGTTAGTGATTCGAGCATCGGTAAGTACGCCATTCGGAACGCCTCGAAATGATGGCAAATTGGTCGTTTTCAGCTCTTTTTGTCATCGCATTGCGCGTAGATGTTCCATGGGAAGCTTATACACCCGTAAAGTATGCTTCCCATTGCCGGATAGCGCTGGTGCCTCTGAGTTTTGTTCTTGGCTACCTTGAGGGCGCAGCTGCTGAAGCTTCATATCCGCTTCAGATCCGGTTGGGGTGGCCTCAATCGCGCATTTATCAACTCACGGATTGCGTTCCTGCTGTGTGCCGTGCATCCGTCTCACCTAAGATCTGGGGTGGCGGCTTAAAGTCTAACTTCTTCTGCTAAATAGCATCTCGTTATGCGGCTTATGATTTTTGGGTATCATATTGACCGCAATTGCCAACGGCGGTATATGAGTGCCTTCAAGGGTACACAGTATGCGTCTGTTTACGTTGCCGAGTTGCTGAGCGGGTGGTGTACAGTGTGTCACCATGTATTGGCAGAGGACCTTGCTATTCATCCTCGATAGGTGTTCCTGGCCAGGGAGTCCATCTCATGCAGACGTGTCAAGTCAGCCATATCCATGTAGCTGTTCTGATGAATACTCCCTGAACGCAAGGACTTTTGCGATGGTTTTGTCAAATTAATCAGGTAAACTAAGTGTGCCGCTCGATCTGCATGTGAAACCTGCATGTGACGTATACAATCTTCGCAATATGACTTTTGGTTGCTTTATCAAGAGAAGAGCACAATAGGTAGCCTGCGTAACCCAGCCTCTGCTCTCAGAGTCTTTTCGAATGCTTCAGTGAATTTCCCAAGCATACACCGACACGGTCGCTACTTGTATTTTCTGTAGAACAGGCGAGGAATTTGCTGCTTAAAGCGTTAGCATAGCATTGAATGTCATTCTGCAAAGTGATTAAAGTTCTATTAAGAGTTGTGGCCAAGCTAGCAGAGATGCGTATCTGACTCTGTTGCATTTTGAACGGCTAGCAAGTATAATATCGAGGCCCCTCCCCCCCCCCCCCCGGACCCGACCTTGCGCGAGTGTTCAGTTTATTGTCCAAGATGGCTTTTTGGCTGACATTGAACCAAGGAACATTCTGCTCATGTCGAGTCGTATGATCCTGTGTTCATCCCATCATTGCCATAACTCTCTCCCGGTCACGACCCTTGTGAACGCAAAACGTCTAGGCGCGTGCTGTTCATCAGCCACCGTCCGAGGAACCAACACGAATCATCGTGATCGTATGAATACCAATGGTCTCTCTGATTTCGTTGATCTCTGAGCCCCTTGAGTATATATCTGAACAAAATAGGACATGCTGCTGTTTGAACAATCTGAATAGCAACGTTGTCTTTGATGCTCGTAGTCTATGCTATTTGTTTGCTCCTGGAAAAATGGTAGAGACGAGACAAAAACGAACGCGTGTTTAACAACCCCCCCTCCTGCTGGAGGCTATAAGAGTACGTCAAGACCGGTGTTTAGCCCAGAGTTACGAGAGAGAAGAAACTGAATAATCACACTACACTACTTTACAATTTTGATCAAGTCAGACCGCAGCTAATCGTGCGTATTGGTTGTCAGGTGGCCCTACAGAGCCACGAAACCCCGGGGCTGATTAGGGGGCTAAGGGCTACAAGAACGTGTATAGAAGGAGCGCGGAGGGACATAATTCAGATGTATTACGACCCCATACTCATCACCTATCGCCTGCGAACCTCGTGCGGAAGACCTCTTCACTCGACCCACTTATAATTGCAGTGTAGATTCCTGCCGGTGTGTAATTTGGAGCAGAGTGAAGAGGCCTTTCACATGGTCCACAGGCAATAGACGATAGATATGGGGGTGTAATGCATCTGAACTCTGGCACTCCCTGGCCCTCCGCAACGAGGAGGCTCCGCAGCTCTTATATACGCATTCTCGAAGTCCTTGGCCCCCAAGTAGCCCCCCGTTCGGTGGCTTCACAGGGGGCCTCCTGTCATTCGCTGCTCTACATGTAATCATCGCAGCGTCAACGAAGTCAAGATGTCGTCAGCGTCACAAAATTCGACCATACAAACCACACATTGTGGCCAAGGCACAAGCAGACCGAAACCAGATGCAGCATCCTCATAGTGTCGCTGGCGACTCAGCTTCATGACGCTAATTAGCCTCAGAGAGCAACAGCGTCACTGAAGAATCCGACCATGCAACCACAACATCCAATCACAGGTTCATCGAGTCAGCACCCACCTTGGTTCTACCACTACTAGCATGTTTCAGCATCATCACCGCAGGTATCTCATCGCAAGTGGTCTCAGATGCCAGCTAGAAGTGCACCTCCAGTACAGTCCAGCGGCCGCCGGACAGGCGACCGTCTTTTGTGGACGTGCTGGTCGCGATCTCGATGGGACAAAAAAAAGTCACGCTGCCACCCGCCGCCCAGACTCTGTCTCAACAGCCCGGGCCAGCCGTGTGCCGGCCCGGTTGCCCTCTGTCACGCAAACAAGGTCTAACTAACTGCGTCGCCCGTGCAACTGTGGCGTCCCGCCCAATCTCACCGCCACAACAGAGATAAGACGCAGATCGCAAACGAGAGAGGACTCGGCCCCTCCCCCCCCCTTTCGCCGGCATCGCTGCTCTGCGCATCCTGGCGGGAAACCAAGCTTCAAGTGCGCCAGCGAAACGCGGGGGGAGAGAGAGAGAGAGGGAGAGCCCCTAGCACGGGCCGCGGGCCCCCTCATCCTCCCCGGGGACCTCTGGGCCCAGGTTCCGGCACGCGCCTGCCCCGCTGGCTCGTGCGGCCGGGGGAGGGGAGGGCGGTGAGGACGCAGGGCGACGGGGCTGGTTGCGCGAGCGCGATGGGGTGGGCCAATGGTCGGGGCGACGGACGGCGCGTGGTTCGCGAGTGCTGGTCATCGGAAGGGAGAATGTGAGGGTATCGTGAAGGCGGGTTGGTCGTTGGTCGCGTAGGAAGCCTGTTGAGAGTGACACATGCTCAACAGGTGGCGTGGGTAAGGAAGAGATTGTTGGGCTGATGTCTACGATTGATGAGCACGTCAGGTCGCACGCCGGGATCGCGTGAGAAGGAGGCCCCCCAATCAAGTCGACCTTGATATGTTGGCTGGCTTGCTTGCTTGCTGGGAAGTGGTGAGAAGAGATGAGATGAGGGGTTGATGCTGAGGAACGGGGATGGGTTGGCATGCCGTGTCACGAGAGATAGACAACATGGTGCTACTGTGCAGTTCGTCAGGAGCTCTGCCGTCCTAGTTTGGCAGTCGAGATGATATCGTACAGTGCTTCGTAGATTTTCGACAAATCCTGGAAGACCAACTAGAACCGTACTTTAGGAAGCTCGTGCTGAAGCTTGCATTCGAGCTATGCCCCCTTGGCAAGCACGCTCACCGACCTGGTGCTGGACTCTTTCCTATGGAGCAGGGCCCCATCGCATATGCCCGTCGATGGGGTCGAGGTGCAGCAGTGTCGGGCCTGCTGGCATGCAGACTGAGGAGTCTCGAACGAGCTGGTGGCGGGCGGGACCGTTCCGACGAGATGCAGGCTGGGCGTTGGATGAGTTCATCGATTCTAGATCCCGAGCCATCTGGTCGCTGGATGGGCCTTGTCAGAGTCAACCAGAAAACCAGTCACTACTCTCTACGTCAGTTCTCAAATGGAGACAGGGACGCCATGTCTTTCTCGGCAGGCGCTCCGAGCTCGCCCATGGGGAAGACATGTTTAGGTGAGCTGGGGGGACGTGGGGGTTCTTTGCTTGAGGGGTTGTTGTTGAGAGATGTAGAGTATACACCAGCTAGCGAGGAATGAGAGCAGCTCGTTTGACTGAGGAACGCAGCATTCAGCAGCTGCCAACACACAGATGAGGCGGGCTCATTCTGACAGGTGATCGATCATCCCTGTTCGGAACCTGCGGGCTCTCTCTCTACCTAAGCAGGGTACCTTACCAGTACACACACCTCTTCTGTCCCAACATGGCCTGGCATGATGAGCGAACACAACCAAGCTGGAACCCCCGGCGATTGGTGCTGCAGCGGAAGACATCCGGAAGGTGTGGCCGCTAATCTGGGACAGGAAGAGTCAAGAGCAGGTACCAGGTCCCGGCGCTGCGACGTGCGTCTCCTCTGTCTCCGGGCTCTGCATGTTGAGTACGGTTGCTTCGCAAAGCCTTGCTGTGAGCACGTCAGTGGCTATCAATTGGCGACGAAATCAGACAGAGGTTTGAGGCACTGTTCAAGGATTTCTGCTGCTAAAAGAAAACCACCGCCAAATCAATAGGGTCGCGCAACGATGAGTTGTCTTCATGGCTTGTCATTTCTCGAGTCGTGTTGTTGCCTCTGGTGATGACCGCTGGAATCGGGAGGGTGTGAGGGGAAGAGGCCCCCCCCCCCCCCCATAGGCTCAGGACATGCCGCGAAAGCCACGATGGCAGCTGATGGGCAATTAAACTCGCCTGGGCTGGCGCGTGCCTGGGTCAGTTTTTTTTTATTTGCCCAACGTCTTGTCTCCGTCTCCAAATCTGTCCCTTCGAATCATCATTTGTCTCAGGCCCCAGCCTCAGCGATTTTGCCCTTTCTTTGTCCCCCTCTTCTCAGCTCAGCCGTCACGAAGGTCAGCAGCAACATCGATACTAGATACGAAAGGAACTGCGGAATCTCAGGAGACGAAGAGTCTAGACCCCAGGTGTCTAGGCCTGTTGCTGAAAATACCTACCAGATAAGGACAGCCCAGCAGCCTATGAGCCTAGAAGAGAGAGGGGGGAAGGGGAGGGGGGGGGGGGGGGGCAAGCCGAGGATGATGTCAACGGCATTGTGCTTGGATGCATGGAGGCATGGGAATGCAAGGCGCTGTGAGAAGAGGGGGGGACCCTTGTAGGCCCTGAGGCGAGGCACTTGACGTGATGTATCTGCTCCGTGCCAGGCATATACGGCGACTGTGCTTCGAGAAGAGCGACATCGGACGACCACTCGGCCATGCCCTGCGAGCAGGTCTGTTCAGCGGTCCCTTCCACTGGCCAGCCGAGGCACCTACGCCACTCGGTGCCCGAATGAGTCAAGAGCCGTGCCATCAGAGTCTTCTTCACGCTGCTCGCACAGTCGAATGACACCTGTCTACCTCAGAACGGAATCCCCAACTGACTGTTCCACCGCCTTTCCCCCACCCACACCCACCCACCAGACCATCGCCTACTACCATCCATGTACCTACCTAGCAAGCCTAGGTAGGTACCACCACCACCACTGCCAGCCCAGCCGGGCCAGCCCACCCACCCACCTGCTACGCTCTGTCAGGGCAGCACGAACGAGAACGAGTCTTATTATCCCATCGTCGACCTGTGACCGCTCCTTTGGTTCGTTCAGGGCTCTGCACCTTGTTCGCCCGGCCGACGGACTTCTTGACCTCTGTCGTCTGGGAGGCTGCCACACCTCCTTCTTCCTCTCCCTACACAAGGACGACGCAACGATACCCTCTCCTCCCCCTCCTCACCAAAGTACTCCATCGAGTGCCTTCTTTCCTTTCCTGGGTCGCACGACAGGCGATAAACTCCGATCAACCCCTCCACCCTTCTGCCCCCTTGTTGAGAGATATTTCTGCTCTCTTCCTCCACCACCACCACCAACTACAACGGTTTTTCGGATTCCTTTCCACTCTTTCATGTCTTCGGACCAAGTTGGCTCACTCTTCGACTCGTGACCGAATTCTCGGAGCGAGGACGCTGATCATCGACGACCCCTCCACAATATCCTGATCGACGCGCGAGAACGTGAGCTCGCATGCCCACACCGGGCGACTCCGACGACAGCAGACCAGCATTGACAGATTCCCCCCTCGATCAGTTTTCCTTTCCCCGGACGCAGCGGCCGCGAGAGAGAAAGTCCGGTAAAAGGAACGACTCTCACCCACATAGTACAATGGCCGATCCGGCACCCCCTCGCAGGCGGTTCGCCCCTGTACCTATCGAGACGACTTTTCAGTCGGTCCGCAGCCAGGCCCCTAAGACGCAGCCCGGCGGACACACAGACGAGCTCACGCCCGAACCGTCGCCTCGCGAACAGTCGCCCGACCCAGTCGTCTTCCAGCCCGGCAAGAGGCGGTTCGCCCCTCAGTTGATCGAGACCTCGAGACGAACCCGCCGAGTCGGAGACACGGGCCCCGCCACCAAGCCCGCTGATAAGACCGACATCACCCCCTACACAAATCACATTTACGTCCAGCGCAACAAGTCGAGACGGAAACCCCGCGACCAGTCCTCGCACAACCAGACTGTCCTGCACAAGGGTGCCAGGCGTGAATCGGAAGATGAGAATGCAGGCAACTATGTGTTGGAGTGGGCTGCCAAGGAGGCCGAGCGCCAGATGCACGAAGATGCCCTCGCTGCCTTTCCCAACAGCAGGGCGCGGGAGGGTGGTGCCGCCCACTTCTACTTCCGCGAGAGCTCCGGCGACGATTCTCTGTCATCGAGCACATCGCCCGTGCCCCTCAGAGAGCAGCCCAAAGCCCTCCATGGACGCCAGCCCCGTGCCGCGCGACGCAAGTCGTCTGACCTGGGCTACTGGCACAAGCACATGCAGGAGCATGCGGAAAAGGTGGCGGCCGAGCGCGGCGACACGATGCACGATGCGGATGCAGATGGGGACCTGGACGGTGATGTCGACATGGACGATTCGGAGCTTGACAACATGGAGCTCGACAGCCCCCCCGATCCCATGTGGACGACCAACTCGCGCAAGCGTTCGCAGCCTGGAGCAGCTCGCGGTCCCATCGGCGAGACCTACATGCCTCTGGTGGGCTCCACGACCACGGTCCTTCAGGAGACGAAGGCTGCCCAGGTCGGCCCTGCTAGCGCGACGTCATCGTCGGCGACGGGACGGCCCATCGGAGAATCACACATGCCTCTTGTGCCGCCGTCCGTCTCGGGCATGCCCGCTACGTCCCGACCGGCGCACCTCCCTTTTGTCAAGCCCTCGCAGATCCCGCCCGAGACGGGCTTCCGAAACGTGGCAGGCGGCTTCGTGCCAAGGCCCTTTGGCCGCGCTGCCCAGGAGGACGCCAACGTGAAGAGGATGAGGAGTGCTGCCTCACCTCCCATGCTCGGCAAAGAATTGACTTTCCGACGGTGCCCGTCGCCTAAGCTAACAAAGCTTGAACCCAACCACCCATTCAAGGAAGTTGAGTTTATGGAGGACATCAACAGAGACGCCACCGGCGGAGGTGGTCTCTGGCGGGGCTACTGCTACAAGGACAGCCGCAACAGCACGAATATCGTGCAGGCCGAACTGCAGCCCCCGACCGTCATGAGGACTCCCATGCCGTCGACGCCCGGCGACCCCTTTGCTCAGGCTTTCGGTCGTGGCTCCATGAGCGATGAACCCGAGTCGAGCAGTCAAAGCTCGCCCCCGGCCCCGCCGGAGCACCGTCTCCGTTCCGGCGAAGCCAAGGGTCTGCACATGCTGCATGGGCTCGAGGAGAAGCTGAAGCGCGAGAAGGCCAATGTGGAGAGGGAGGACCGCATCCACAGCGAGTTCAACGATGCCTTCATCACCCAGGTCTACAACTACCTGTCGTTGGGGTACCCCGCCATGGCCCGCAACTTTGATCAGGAGCTCTCCAAATTCGCCAAGGTCAGCATCGCCGACCTGCGTGCCGACGACGCCAGCCAAATGGCCCACGGCCACGTGGTCGAGGAAGCACAGGTGCCCGAGGACCAGCGCTGTCCCCGATGGAGAGCCCTCCGGGTCTACATCCTGGAGTGGGCTCACCAACATCCCAACCTCGACACACTTGATCCCTTGGCCTGGGGCGTCCGTGAGCGCCGCGGCAGCTGGGCTATCTGAGTTCGAGACCCGAGATTGATGACCCAGAATGCATGACCACCAATGCGTGTACACACTTACCATCGACACATCTTTTGTCATTGATTGATTCTGACCCAACTATTGGACCTAACCTACCTGTCATTCGAGCGAGCGGTTACTGCATGCCTAGGGGCGTTTTTTTTTTCTTCTTGGTTGTTTTTGGAGCTTTACTAGATGGGTAGACAGTGATAAACCCAGACATCATATATCTTTTTTATACAATCACACTCTGTACTGTGCTCGAAGCCTATGCGCCTCCATGTCGAAGTAACTTTTTGCTCGTGGTCGCTGTGCTCCGGTCGGCTCTTGCCATTGACACAGCCCGTATAAAAGTGGCTCATTGTCATTTCTCGATATGGACCAGTGCTGCGAGAGCAAGCAGGTCAATCCGAACAACATGCAGATGATCGAGGAATAAGGCGTACATTTATATGAAGAGCAAGCGAGAAACGCCGAGGCATGTGACAAAATACAGCTCTATGCCATTATAGACAAGACTACCACGCCACGGGTCTAACCCGAGACGCTGCCAATCGACCGTCGTCGCCGTTCATGCCAGACGGACGGATGGGTTGCCAGTGATGTATGATCCAGTGGGTGCTCCTGTACGGCTCGGCTCGTCTTTTCAAAGCCGGTTCCACCGTCGTCACCCTGAATCCTTTCTTTCTCTTCATTTTTTTTTTGGTCTGCTTCTACCCAAGCCTGTCACATACACACACGGGTGCACAGGCTCAACGTCTCTTGCCAAACGAGCGAGCCGTCTTCCTCAGCTTCGAGGGCGGCGCGGCCTCGGCATCGCTGTCCTCATCCTCATCCATCGAGTCCTCGACATCAAGGTGATCGACATCATCCTCATCAAGCACCTCCTCGCCATCGTCGTCGCTCTCGGGCTCCTCGACGTCCGAATCGTCATCGTCAACGTCCGAGTCGGCAGCAAAGCCGTTCGTCCCAGGCACGTCGTCATCCCCCTCCTCCAGCGCCAGCAGCGCACCGTTGGCCTCGGCAATGGCGACGTCAACATCGGCCTCCTCGCCCTCGACGTAAATAGCGCCCTCCTCGTCTTCGTCGTCGTCGTCGCCCTCCTCCTCCTCCTCGTCGGCACCGCGGCCGCCGCCGCGCTGCCTGCTCTGGCGCAGCTGCATCTGGGCGTCGAGCATGTCGAGCTTGCCCTTGAGGGCGAGCAGGCTCGGCAGGCCGCGGGCGCGCTCGTTGAGGACCTTTTGCAGGGCGACGAGGCGGTCGAGGACCTTGGGCTGCAGGGCGAGGGCGCCGCCGTGGGCGACGAGCGTCCACTTGACCCAGGTCATGAGGGAGCCGGCGCGGCCGGGGCGGCGGTGGAAGCGGGCGGCGAGGCGCGTCAGCAGGACGCCGGCGAGGGCCGAGTCGAGGCGCTCAATGGTCGCGTGGATCGACGGCGTGTCGGTGATTTGCAGGCACGACTCGAGGAGCTCCGTGTCTTCGGTGCGGAGCGCCTGCGTGAGGACTGTGCTGAGGGAGGAGAGGGAGGGGGGGTCGAGCGGCGTCGTCGTTGTGACCGTCGTCGTCGTCGCTGTCAGGGCTTTGGAGGCGGAGGAAGCTTTCGGTGCCGAGGAGAGGGCTTGTTGGGAGAGGATGGCGGGGACGTCGATTGTGCCGCGGAGCAGCTCGCCAAAGGAGGGCGACGTGGCGTCCTCGGCGTCCTCCGAGTCGGCATCTGCTGTGTCTGTCGTTGTCGCTTGTGTCGTGCTGTTGGCTGCTGCTGCTGCTGCTGCTGCTGCTATTGAAGGAGCGACGCCCGTCGCCTCGACACCGTTCATGAGGTTGTCCGACCCAGCCCCGTCGTCGGAGGCATCCTCGTCGTCGTCGTCGTCGCTGTTCGAGTCGGATGATATGTCGATCGTCTCTTGCGTCTGGTTGCGGGCCGAAGCCTGAATGTTGTCGGTCGAGGAGACGGCCGTCCTGCTCTCGTCGATGCGGGCCTTGGTTGGGACTTTGATGGCCGACTTGACGGCGGGGGGCGCGAACCGCGCCGATGCCTTTCTCTTGGCGGACATGATTGCAGCAGCCTTTTTTTTCTGGTTGCTGCAGAGACCTTTTCCTCGTCTAAGTTGAGAGGGCAGACGAGCAATGGAGCGGGCGAAAGGGTGCAGAAGAGTCTTGTTGAGATAACCTCTGGATGCTGCCGAGAGAGAGAGTCTGGAGGTTGCTGCTGCGGTGAACTTTTTTTCTGGGCCCTGCCAAATTTTCCAGCACGACTGGCGCGGTCGATGCAGGGAAGCGGGTCGGCGGGGGATGACTAATGACACGTGATGGCCACGCTCGGTGTGAGCTACCATCTCACCGAGAAACCATGGTGAATGGTGGTGTGGTGGTCGACGCTTCCGGCGCAGCAGCCAGGAACGCCACGCCATTTCTGCAGACCGCACCCGGCTGGTGGCCTTTCACGTGTGCGACGCATGTGGCGTATTCCTGGGCCAGTAGTCATCTGACCTGCGCGGCTGCGACCGCTCACCCAGCAGAAATCTCGACCCTTCTGGAAAGCCTCGTCCAATCACAGAAGCGTCGCATCACCTCTTTGTCTACCTTGGCCATCCATCTTTGCCGGTCGACGCTGCAGATCCGGCTCTGTGTCGCAAGAAGTCTTCTTTCTGTGTGAAGTACCTAGATGGCGCAACTTACTATCGGAGGGTTGCATCAGCAAATTCATCAAATACTACGATACCAATGCAATCCATCCATCCTCTGCCGGTCGCTCGTGTCTCCCAAAGCTGAAGCCCGGGGGTGGGTGATGGGTGATGGGGTGGAAGCGTCAGGGCGGGCTGGCTGTATTTAGTCCCAGGACGAATTTCGACTGGTTTTACCCAACTCTCCCTCTTTCTACCCTTCTCGGTGGCCTGTGCATTCATCTTGCCCCGCCACATCTTGAATTGCAGCCACATCTGGATCCTTCACGCTTTTGCTTCCTTCGCTTCCTTCCCTTCACCGCGCATGCCGCAGGCGCATGCGCAGCACAGAACTTGGAGAGGCCTATTTCGAGTGAGTCAACACGTTCCCATTGTTGTCGTGCCTCGCCCCCTCTCCGTCTGGATCTCCATCACGACCATGTTTGTGTGCTCTCGTGCGATCCATCCTCAGCCACACCTCGAGCGGCCATCCCAGCCTCGTCATTCCCCCTTTGGTCCCTCGTCATCGTCCAGTCCCCTACAACCCACCGTCGCCCAACGCTGGCTCATTGGCTGCGCACCGCATAATTGTACATTTTGTGCGGGCCCCCCATGGCGACCTCCCAATGGGATCCCTGCACGCCTGCCCCCCCTCCCCTCTGCACAGACCACCTTCCTCCTGTGCGCGCATGCCTCCTGCCCAACCAAATTTTTCTCCAGCAGCTGCCCTTGCCCCGATAAGGCCAGATAGTCGGCCACTCGGAGCTTGTCAGCTCCTTCTCATAAATAGGACGCGCCGCCAACCGGGACCAAAAACACTGACGTGCACGCGCTTTCCTCCGCAGGTCGCGACCCTCCGTACCGTACCGTACCTTCGCGACCACCACCCTCGCCGAAATAAAAAAAAATAAAGAGGTACCTCTCACCATCATCAACCACACCAGACCAGACCATCCATACCACCACATAACGAATTACCATCCTTTTGCCCTTTCGCACGATTCACTTCTCTGCGACGCGCGCCCGATTTATCCACGGAACCGAGCACCTTCCACTCCGCCGCCCCATTTCGAGTCCTGCCGGCTCCACCGACACTCGTCGCGTGTTTGTATTCCACCCCCCGGTACCTCTGAAGCTGCATGCGCGATCGCCAGATCGCCAAGTACTTTCTTCGCGGCCTCTTGCGATCAACCTCATCACGGCACGCCTCCCAACTCTGCTCTATTCATCTCCTCAAACAATTGCGACCAAGTCTCGACTCTTTTGACGCGTCGTCGACGGCCCATACGCGCCATCAAACGCCCCAGTTGGTCCCCCCCCCTCATCGCCACGCGCCTTCCCTCCACAACCACGCCACGCGCCTGCCGTCATCACAAACGCTCATCCTCAACCACCTCGCCTCCTTTCCATCACCGATTCGTCTGCGCAACACTTCGAAAGCGTATTTCATCGGTTGAGGTCGCGTCTGGCGCGTTGATTAGTGCCCCTCCGCCCTGAGCGCATTCACCTACACCGAAGTCATGGCGTCGCCTCAGTCAGAACGGGCAGAGCCCGTCGAGAAGGAGAGTGCCGCTGCATCCGAGAAGGCAGGCAAGCCTGAGACTAATGGGTACGTTACTCTTCTCCGCTATGACTTTCTACGCGCCCCCCTGTGCCACACTCTGTCGCGGCTCTCTCATGATGCCTCATCCTGCGCGCCTGCATTCTGGCGCTGCCGACCCGTACCGCATCCCAACTGATGACTAATCGACTTCTGCCACAGCCATACCTCGCCCTCTGCACCCTCTGGAAAAGTCGCAACGCCTTTGACGAATGGCAACGGCAGCCACGATGACGCGTCGGACAAGAAGGCCAAGGACGAGTCGAACGCGAACGCAGTTGACACGGAGTCTGCCGCCGCGAAAGGGTCTGCGCCGAGCAAGCCTGACTCTACGTCCGAGCCTACGCCATCCAAGGAGGCACCCGAGACGGCGAAATCGGCCTCCAAGTCGCCACAGCCGCCAGCATCACTGCCCCCGAAGCCTCCGGCGGCCGCCACAACAACCGACGAGACTCCTCAGAAGAAGCCATCCCCGGCCAAGGAGGAACCTATCCAGCCATCTATTGAGTCCTCGAACTCGGAGGAAGCCACGGCAAAGACGACTGAGTCGAGCAAGCCAGAAAAGGCTTCTCCGCCGGACGAGGCGGACGACGTAGAAATGCAACTCGACTCACCCGAACCCGAAGCCGCCCCCAAGTCACCAGCTGCCAAGCCAAACGGCACGGAAAAGACGTCTTCGCCACTCACATCCAACCCGACTGCCGATGTAGACCTGAAACCAGCGAGCTTGTCCCAACTCGACCTCGATGGCAAGAAGGGCTCTCCCTCGCCACGACCTGATGCTGACGTCACTATGAACGACGCTCCAGCATCTTCCTCAAATAAGGTCGCCCGTGATCGCGAGGATGATAATGTCGAGGAGCCTGCTGCCAAGCGCGCGAAGACCGAACCCCGCGATGAGGAGCCTGAGCCTGAGCCTGAGCCAGAGCGCGCAGCAACGGCCGAGTCCACAGTCGAGGTGGCGTCTCGCCTGGATGTCGCGACAGATGACGAACCCGACCCATTCCGCAATCTGAAGGGCTGGCATGACGCGGCTCTCAACGCGACGCCTGTCACGCAGCATCGGATCCGCGAGTACCGCAAGGTCCTTGCCGGTATCAAGAAGACAAAGCATGGCGCTATCTTCAAGGACTCTGTCGCAAAGATGTGGCCTCAGCTTGGCGGAAACTATGCTGCTCTTGTCGCGAAACCCATGGACATTGGTTTGATGGAACGCAACCTGCGCGATGGGACTAAGTATCCCACGCTCGGAGACCTCAAGGCGGATCTGACGTTGCTGTACAGCAACGCCGTGTCCTTCAACGGCCCCAGCCACGACGTCACACTCGCGGGGAAGAACGTGGTGCCGGCGATCTGGGCTAGGCTCCTGGATATCCCGGCCGAGGAGCCCCCCAAAGCAAAGGCGCCACCCAAGCACAACCCTTCGAGGCAGGCCGAACAACGGCCGCCTGTCGCTGCGCCCCGACCTGCTGCCGTCCGTAAAGAACCGCGCCCCGTGCCCCCCAGTCCCGCCGCTAGACCCGACGCCGAGGCATACGCCGTGCCGCCTGGTGGCGTGCCGCAGGTCCGACGGGCGTCGACGCACAATGACACGGACAGGCCGAAGCGCGCAATTCACCCGCCCAAGAGCAGAGACATGGATTACATGGCGCTTCAGAATTTTAACAAAAAGAAGCTGCCGTTGGATCTGCAATTTGCCTACGAGGTCATCTCCTCCCTGATGGATGTCAAGCACGAGGCCATCAATGCACCCTTTGTCGTGCCTGTCGACCCGGTCGCGCTGCAGATTCCTCAGTACTACTCCCTCATCAAGAACCCCATGGACCTGGGCACCATCAAGAAGAAGCTCATGACAAACGAGTACCAGACCGCCAAGAGCGTTGTGGGCGACGTGCAGCTCATTGTGAAGAACTGCCTCAAGTTCAACGGCCCTGACCACCCCGTGTACGGGCTCGCTGTCCAGCTCGAGAGGCTCTTCCGCGACATGTGGAGCAAGAAGGAGCAATGGATCACCAAGCACACGCCGGCCAAGCCCGCGTCAGATGCTGGGTCGGGTGAGGACAGCGAGGAAGAGTCAGAAGACGAGCAAGCCGCCTCTGCACCCGCTGCTAAGATCACTAACGGCGCGATCCAGCAGCTCGAGCAACGACTCGCGGACGAGACGAGGAATCTGTCGCAGCTGCTCATGAACATCGACAACCCCGACGAGACGATGATTGATGTGCAGCGTACTGTCGTGAATGCCATCAGGAAGCGTCTCATCGAAGAGAAGGAGCGCGCCGGGACCCAGAAGGCTGAAAAGCCGGCCAAGAGCAAGCCTGCCAAGCCAAGCCACAAGGCCAAGGCCCAGGCCCCTGGCAACGGTCCGAGCAAGAAGGCCGCCGGTGGCCCGTCGCACAAGAAGGGCGGCGCGTCAGGACCCAAGAAGAAGCGGCAGATGACTCAGGTTGAGAAGGACGCGATCGCCAACGGTATCAACGACTTGGACGAGAACAATATCGCGCGGGCCATTGACATTATCAAGAAGGACACGGGTCAATCTGTACGTGATGACACCAACCGGTCGGCCGCCGACGTTTGTTTGCTAACCCCGTGCCTGCAGGAAAACGACAGCGGCGAGCTCGAGTTGGAGATTGACCAGCTGACTCCCGATGCCCTCCACAAGCTGTGGGATCTTCTCAAGAAGGTTCTTCCCGGTTTCGCCGCCTCGGTGCATCCTCCAGCGGCAGCCGCACGTGACTCGTCCCCAGGTAGCGCCAGCGGTGGCGGGCAGAAGAAATCGGGCAAGCCGAAGAAGAACAAGCCCATGAATGCTCGTGAGCAAGAGGCTCGCATTGCCGAGCTCGAGCGCCTCAAGAACCAGTACCAGTCAGGCCAAGAGCCCGCTGGTGAACGTGACCCGGAGGTGCCTCTTCACCCGCTGCGTGAGGACTCTTCTGATTCTGAGGAAGAGTGAGCCTTTCGCAGCAGCACGAGGCGGTTTTGCGTGTTCTACACATTGTTTGAGCATCGTGCGGCTGTTGTTCTCCGACCGGTTCCCCGACCGGGGGGCCGCAGCCGCGCGTATCCGAGGGAACATACCATCGCAGCGAAGGAGCATCTATTGCCGCCGCGAGCTCCCTCGAAATGGCCGAGAGTAACTCTCCATCATGAGGTGTGTTTCGATGGCAAAGGCTTTTGGGGAGAAGAGAGCACCAGAGGACTTGACTAGGTCCTCCTGGTCGGCTGCATAGTGCATATGCGCCGAGGGAAAAAAAAAACAGGCGTGGGGAGGTCGGTCTGAGGACCAAATTTTTAAGAGTTGCGTCGAGGATACTATTCCCTCGAGGCTGCAGGGGAGGCCGTGACCAATTGGTCACGCTGGGAGGATGAGGATGAAATGCGAGACGAGGCGTAATTGTGACGAAGAAAGCAAGCAGAGCATGATCTCAAGAGGGAGGCGTTCTGCGAGCGACTGGCCGCGTGAGGCGGCTGGTTGCGGTAACCCTGAATTGTACAACTTAATTCGTGCACGGCGTTCGTTTTTGGTGCTCTCTGGGTGAATTTTGTTGCTGTGAGGGGTGTTCAAGGATACGTAGGGAGCTGTGTTGGCGCGGCAAGTCTTCACAAGCTTCGGTCACTCGCTGTCAGTGCTCGTTGGCAAGAGAATGAAGACTGGATTCCCCCATCTTTACTGCGAGTCTGCCGGCCAGAGAGGGAGAAGTCTGAGGTTTGTCGGTTCTGGTGGGCAGGCGAAGAAGAACCGTGTTCCACACAGAGGGCTGTGAGATGTAGAGATCATCTTACACAGGAAAACAGTCACGCTACTAAGCGTGCTTTCGAGTTTCCGGGGCCAGTTTTTCCAGTATTGCATAGAGAACTACATTCGACCTCCATCCAACAGGCCTCATGGATGGGGTTAGTCGGCTCGTTAAAGACGCCGTTGTCCGTCATCCGCCACAGCAGGCGGGCACCACCGCTCAAGACCATGCGCAGCACGCAGCACGCATCTTTCCCAGAGGAAGAGAGGATACCGCGGAAGCTGGTGCAGGGGGTCACGCAAGCGCCAGCCGCCTGTGAAAGGCATCGAGCATGGCCGTGGCTCGGTCCGCCGTCCAGCGCGGTCCGCCCCCGAGGCAGATGCTGCCCTTCACCATGTCTCCCACGAATGCGCAGACCATGGTCCTCACCCCCGGGTCGCTGCCATCGTGCAGCCCTTGCTCCAGCAGATGATAGCGCGTGCCGGGCCTCGCTTGCAGGAGCTTGAAGCCGTACGACAGGCTCGCCCAGAAGAGGACGTTGGAGAGAGACGTCTTCTCCTGCAGGTACGGCATGATGTCGACCGGTGGGTACACGACGTGGAGGCGCGCGGGTTCGAGCCAGAGACCGAAGCCGAGGCGCGGCGACATGCGTCCCGTGCGGTAGTAGCTCGGTATGGCGCGCCGGGCGCCACGGATGCCGTCTTCCTCGGCGTCCGGCGTCCCGCTGCGCCATGCGGGACCCTGACGCTCTGCGGCGCCCTGGCCCAGCCGGGCGACCTGCGTCGTCCGCCGCGTCTTGGCAGCGCTGTCGTCGTCCGTCTTGTCGAAGCCCGCCGCCTTCTGGGCGTCCCGCGCCGCCTCGGCAAGCTCGCGGTTGTCGACGCCGGATGCGATGCGCGCCAAGCGGGCTATGGCGTCCTGCATCTCCTGGTTGCTGGCTCGCAGGCGGGCGATTGTGTCGATCTGGCGTCGGCGAAAGGCTGCCTGCGCCAACCGCCCGCGTTCCTTCCGCCGCTGTGCAGGGCATGGCGTCTGTCAGAATCAAGAGACCGTGCGAGAGATGGGAGATGGGGCTGGTGACCGGCGCTGAACGTACGGCTGCGGAAACAACCCCGTCGACAGAGGACCGAGGAACATCTTCTGACATGGTACTGATCGTGCGATCGGTCTTGCAGGAGTGGGCTTGTGCCGTTGGGACACCCGAGTAAGTGCGGAGTTTGAGAAGGGGGGGTTCGTTGATGCTATGCGCTCTCATGGGATGTTAGACCATGTGGATACTGCTGCTGATGGAGGCGCGCGAGGACCTCACCAACTGAAAGTGGCCGTATTTTTGTTGCTTTTGCTTCCTGTAATGGCATGTCTTGGATGAGGGGGAGAGGCTCTGCAACATGGCCTCCGAATACATGGCACTTGCTGTAAGTCCCTTCTCTTGGAGCACAGCTCGTCAGCTCCCGCTTCTTCACCGCCCTGTCAGCTAAGAGACGGTGCGGGGCGTTCAATGATCCCGACTCTGAATGTCAAGGAAAACTGCGTAGAAGCATTAATATGACAAAGACGACCGGCCTTGGATCAAAGCCAACTGGGTCTCGTTAGGTTTACAGGGTTGGCAGTGGCAATTGTCTACAAAGCACAGGCGCCGAGGGTAACTCCTGTTCCGGTTCATATCTTAGAGTTTAGGCAGCTGCAAAGGGAAAAGACGGCTCCCGTAGAGGCTCGCGGCAAATTTCACTTTCTGGAGATACGACGGGCCGCCACGATTCATACCATTCCCTCTCTGGGTTCCCTCCCTCTGTAGAGCGCTTGCTACCAAAGGCGGGGCACAGAGTAGTGGGTTGGCTCCGGCCAAACACAAATCAATGCTGCGAACAAACTAATGTAAAAGCCCGCTTGCTGAAGACTAATTCCTATCATGGTGACGGAGGAATGGGCGTTAACGCCGGGTCAGTAACTTGTGGATACAGAATTGAATCATTGCTCCGACCCGACCACAGACACCATGAGAAGATGATTGTGATTCAATCCGCACATGTAGGAAGGAATGTAAAGATAGAACCCGTTTGCTATGAGCACAATACGTTGCATGCCGTCATTATTTGTTTCTTTTCTTTTTTCTCTTTTTTCATGTTTTTATACACTCTCTCAACCTTCGAATTCCTATGTATGGCTTGCCGCATCTGAGGAGGGCCCTCGTTGTGATATCGTCACCCGAAGCAGACAGGCTTTGTGGGAGAACCCTAGGCACCCGTTGTCAGGGGGGAAGTCGAGGGTCAACCTCCGTATATGGTATATGGCAGAAAGAGGAAGCTGCAGTTTTCAGATCCAACCGAGCGTATGCGCCTTCCGGCTTAGGAATGGTCACCCTGAAGACATCTTTACTCAATCTTTTGGCTGATTGCTCATAAACCGTCATCGTTGTACCATTCCAGGGACGACGTCGTTACAGATTGAGCGGGATGAATGTCTTTCGCCACTGCTTTTGCAATTAGGCGACCGTCAATTGGCCTACTTGGAGGGAAACAAAGCCTAGTAGAAAGCCAGCGAAGGTGGGTTTCGCACGTCAGATTACGTTCTGCAAGTAAAGGTGCTCGTAAGTTGAAGATTTGGTTTGTGGGAGTGGAAAACTTAGCACCAGTCCTCGCGTTGTCTTCTGTGGTGGTAGTCATGATTATTGTGCTACAATTTCGATAGCCTACACTGGCATGTTGGAGAGGACACCTTTTGTCATGGCCAAGCACTGACTCTCGGAAACACGCAAATTTCGAAAGAGATAGGCTAGAGTCGAATCAAGACTTCACCAGAAACTGGTGCCTTTGTTAAGTGGCGACATCCCGCAAAAGTTCCTCGCGACTTGGGCGAGTCCTGTAGCTGACTGTTACCTTGATTGCCGTCAATTCCCTTGGGAAAAGACGAGTGCGCGAGGTGAGCCCTCGGCTATGAGCATAAACTTCCTCGGATGAGCAGAATGCTTTATTGGTCCACCCGATACGAGCAGCCGCCTTCTCACCGATAACCTTGCCACTCAGCAAGCATTCCGGCGCAAAGCCGCGCCCAACGAGGCTGGGGAAGGTGTTGGCTACCGCCACCGCCAGGGATGAGGCCAGGGCTGACCTTGCTATGGCCGAAGAAAGACTCTGACTGGGAAGCAAAACGCATATCCAAAGCCGTCAGAAAATCGTTGACAGCGCCGCATGCCAGGGCTTCCACAGCGCCAATGCTCACCTGACATGATACTGTAGCTACAACAGACCGACGAATATCGCAGAATTATTGGTATTGGCCGCACTACAATATCTATGACTATCATTCGAGGGAATTCTTAGGAGAGATTTAGATTTCTGAGCAGAAGCACTCTAAAGCCGCCCTCGCGTCGTGCAAGAAAGCCGTTGTGGAACAGGCGGAACTTTCAACCCAAGTCAAGACGGTACGCAGGTATCATGCCAGTGTAAACGAAGCGTAGAGACGTTGCAGAATAACGAAAGAGCACCGTAGATTGTTAGTTGGGGTGAAATAGAACTGACATATACTGTTTTGGAGTGGCTCCATGACTGACAGTAACAGACGCATAACAGAGAATAGGAGACTTAGGGTAAGGGCCTGTGGAACGAAAATCAATGTCGAGGGTTCGCTGCTTCCCAGGACCGGTAGTGCGCTTGGAAGCTCTCGCTAACCGGACGGTACTTCAGGCCGAGCTCCTGGATGCTCTTGCAGTTATCAACTTTGAATGGAATGCTAAGGTTGGCGGTCGACCACTTTTTTGAAATCCCGATGAAGGGCCCGACAGCATACACCATCAGCCTAGGAAGGTTGCGGCTCGGTAATGCCTTGGGATCCCTATGCACCGATCGCACAAAACCAGCCATCTCAAGCAGCGAGATCGTGCGGTCACCCGAGATGATGAAGCGACCGTTCCGCGATTCGTCTTCACCGACCTTAACATGAGCTTCGGCGACGTCGCGCACATCGGCGACAGGATAGGACAGATCAGCGACGCCCATGCGATTGTCGCCTTTATACATGGCCTCAAGCATGTGAAGGCTGCCCGAGATGGACTCGGGTGTCAGGGATGGGCCTACGATCAGGCCTGGATTGATGACGACGAGAGACCAGCGGCCCTGGGCGTCGTGCATCTTCCAAGCCTCCCGCTCAGCTACCGCCTTAGAATAAGCGTAGGGATAGTGCGTGACGCTGCTGCTCTGATTCCAGCACGACTCGTCGAGGGTTTTGTTCGGTGTCTTCATCACATCGGCATTGTCACCGAACATTGCGGAAACTTGAAGAAAGGCTTGTTAGATATTGAACCACGGTACAAGAATGGGGTGAGACCACGCGTACCGGATGAGGTGAGGACTACACGCCTGACGCTTTCTGTACCATTGACAGATTTCAACACATTCTTGGTTCCTTGCAGTGCTGGCTCGACGCAGTCCTTAAAGCCGTCCTTGATCTGGTCGGGCACGAGGAAGGGCGAAGCGACGTGATAAACAACTCGGCAGCCCTGCATGGCCTGAGTAAAAGAGTCTGTCGTCATAAGATCGGCCTCGAACAGGTGAAGGCTGTCGGGAAACTGGTTTTGAAGGTCAAGCAGCGGTTTGCATTTTGCCTTGTTTCTGAGAGAGCGGACGGTGGCGTGAACACGATGGCCTCGCTCGAGGAGGAGTTTGACCAGATAGAGGCCGACGAAGCCTGTGCCTCCAGTGACGAGAGATGACGACATTGCTGATTTGATAGTTTGTGACGCAAAATTGACAGGTGCAGATGCAAGAGGCTGGGTGACGAAGGGGAGGCTGTTGTAGATGTTTGAACCTCGAGCTCGCTTGACTCGTGCGACAATATGGACATGTTTCCCTCCCTGCACACTCGGACCAGGATCTGGCAAAGCCGGCAACAGCTTAATAGTTCAGGGTATATGGTATTACTGATGAAAGGGATTACGAACGACCGCCCATGTCTTGACGAGGTAGGGGTGGAGGTTGGTGTTGCCCATCCGTGCCGAAAAACTGTCACACGTCCCTGATCCTCTTAGTTTGGCAGAGCCACCACTTCTATATGTAAGACTCTCATCAATTCAGAACTGATAATGGCCTCAGTGCATGGAGGCTAGTAAGAACTAGCTGGACTGCCGGCGAGAACCCTGGCCAGCACAATTGAGAGGCGAGGTTCTTGACAACTGGCCAGGGACGCCAAATCCTACTACTATGTCGCGGCCACCCTGTACGGACTGTGTATACCTAAGATAGTTCTCGGTCTTAACGGGATGATGGCATAAAAAGAGACGCGGCACCTAGTTGTTCACTAATGTTCACTAAAGCCTCCGCTCAATACTGACTGTGGCCGGCGACTCCGCAAGAGAATTGCTGCCTCATAGTTCATCTGATAGAGGCTCAATGAATGGCTGGATTGTGCATCAGTAATATCACGGAGATAGGCCCAATCACGTTTTTGCCGGTTTTAAGAAACTTCATTGCGTACCAACGGAACCGGCCAGCTTTTCCGTCATTTCGATCAAAAGATAAATAGGTACAGTCTGTAGGCTCTCGTGACGTTTCTTTTTCTGGTTCGTCATTAGACTTGAGCTCCCTTCCTCAGTTGCCGCGATATGACCATGATTCCCCCCTCGATCTACCTAATTACCGGTGCCAACCGTGGTATTGGCAAGGGCTTTGTGCAGCGAATTCTTCAAAAGCCTTCCACCACAGTAGTTGCCGCCGTCCGCGACCCTTCTCATTCAACGTCCAAGGCGCTTGTCGACCTGCCCAAGGGCGCTGACACGAAGCTCATCATCGTCAAGCTTGACACTGCCATAACGACCGACGCCGCCAAGGCTGTAGCGTATATCCGCAGCCAGGGCATCACGTCTCTGGATATCGTCATCGCCAATGCCGGCATCGCCCAGGACGGCACCAGCGTCCTGAGCACGTCAGTCGCGAACGCCCTCAAGCACTTTCAAGTCAACACCCTCGGCCCGCTGACCCTTGTGCAGGCGACTGCCGACCTGCTCAAGGCTAGCAAGACTGGGGCTCCCAAATTTGTCGTGATATCCACCATCATTGGCTCGATCAGCTCACAGGAGATCTTCAGCCACTTTCCCAAGACGTCGAGCCCGTACGGCGCCAGTAAGACGTCTCTGAACTGGTTCATTCGTCTCTTGTCCTTCGAGGAGCCTTGGTTGACCAGTATCCTGTTCCACCCCGGCGTTGTAGAGACGGATCTTACAGTGGCAAGCGGCATGGACCTCAGGGCTCTCGACGCCATCTCGGTAGAGACAAGCGTGGCGAACATGGTCGAGACGACCTTTGCATTCGAGCACAAGGAAATCACTGGAACATTCCGGAACCATGATGGTGCTATTATTCCGTGGTAGATTTCTCCGGTGACACCACCTATGGGCAGGAATAAAGCAGCGTAGGCGGATAATCTCGCTTCTACTTCTTCTCGTTTCCCGTTTGGTAGCCTTGTAACTGATGCTACTGCCGTGCTTCACGCTTGATCTTGCTGATTTTACGGTGAGGTTTGAGTCCTCTGCTATCCATAATGCTCCGATCAACCCCCGGCAAAGACATATAATCGGTTGGAAGGGACGCGTCGTTAGGATTCGGGCTTGTGAGGCGTTATTCTGAGCGACGAAGATAACTGGCGTGCTCCTGACTGTTGGTAGAGGGGACACGGGGCAACGACGGTCCGAGTACTTGTGATTATTCAATTAGTTGCTGAGTCCCATAGTCTACACGTGGCTTTCGAACACTGTTCTGGTAATTGTGTTCAAAAGCCATTGAGCTGCTCCCTTTGTCCTCGGCAAGTCCACTCTGACAGAGGCTTCTGTCAAATCCCTGTGCCCAGACGCTCCGTCATGGGCCGTACGTCATGGCAAACATCCTTTACTGCTATGAATGCCGAGAGTCTGACACTCAAGTCTCGTGATGACAAGTCACGCAGCTCCAGTCAAGAACGTCACTTGATAACGAGCTGCACAAACGCCTTACAGGCCATCTTCGTCAAATTATACGACCAAGCTGTGGTTGCCTGGAGACAGGGGCAAACTAAAAGGGACATTTTATGCACCTTGAACCTACCACCGTGATGCAATATGCTGTAATCATGCATTATGCTGCAATCCGCGCAAAAGGCGCGAGATGCCAAGCAGGTTCGTCGCGCCAACGGTACTCACGGTTTTGGAACGACATGATCAGAAAGCGAGCCATGAAAGAAAGCACCTCATTTTCTGAGCTTGAAGGTCGTTCCTCCGACTCTGGGAGGTGTATAGATGCGATGTGAGGGTTTCACCTCGTATTCGGGGAGACACCTTGTTAAACGGCCGATAAGACGGCCGATAAGAGTTCCCACTTGGACCTCACGTCTAAAGTGTCCCTCCCTCCAAGTTGCATCGTTGACATCATCCAAAAGCCGACAACCCTCCACGACATGTCGTCCTCACCCCCGATAGAGAGACACGACACAAGACGCCATGCCTACGAACCTTCCTAGACCATGCTCACTATGCATCCGCCGGCTCAGCCCGCGATCGCTCCCCACCCGCAGCCCTCCCCGCCGCCTCCTCTCCTCTGCCTCCCAAGACAAACCAAGCAAAGACCCGTCCGCCACCGCCTCCGAAAAGCCAGGCAACGAGACCCCCGCCGCTGCACCCCAAGATGACCCTCCAGACGAAGACACCCTCCAAGGCGCCCTCTCCCGCCGCCTCGAGCAGGCGACCGAAGAAGCCCTGACAGGCAGCACATCCGGCTTCCGCGCCGTCACCACGGAAGCAGGCTTCTCCCCGGCTCTCAAGGACCGCCTCTTCGAAAAGGTTCAGGCCGCCACGTTCCAGGACGCCCCCGCCGCCGCCTTTGCCGAGGCGGGCCTCACGGCGCGCGAGGGCACCGTGCCCGCCGCATCGGCAGCGGCGTCGGCGGCGACGCCCTGGACGGGCACCGAGACGCAGCACGACGCCGTGCTGCGCATGCTCGACGACGCCCACAGGCCGCTGCCCGTGGGCGCGCGGGGCACCTACCGCGTCCCGCAGCCCGTGGCGCTGCCGCGGCGGCGGGCGCCGGTCAAGGCGTCTGTGCGGGCGGCCCACGCGCGGGAGATGGCGGGTGCGTACATCGACCTGAAGACGCGCAGCGGTGGCGGTGGCACCTCGTCCGGGTCAGCAGGGCCGGCAGCAGCCGCTGCGTCAGAGGACGAGCGCGAGGCGTTCCGCGAGGAGATGCGGCGGCGTTTCGAGCCCGTGGCGCGTGCCGTGCCGGCGACCGTCTCTGGGCTCGCGGCGCTGGCGAACCGGCGCATCGAGGAGGCCATGGGCGCGGGGGGCCAGTTTCGGGGCATCGCGCGCGGCGCCGGCGTGCGCGGCGAGGCGGCGACGCGGAACCCCTTTGTCGACACGACGCAGGACCTCATGGACCGCATGATCCAGCGCCAGGGCATCGTGCCGCCGTGGATCGAGAAGCAGCAGGAGGTCGTGCGTGAGGTCGCCGCCTTTCGCGCCCGCCTCCGCGGCGACTGGGCGCGGCACGCGGCGCGCATGATCGCGGCGTCCGGGGGCGATGTAACGGCGCAGGCGGCACGGGCCGATGGGTTTGCCGCTGCGGAGGAAAGGGTTAACCCGCGGCGGCGCAAGGACGAGGCCGCGGCGGCGGCGGAGGGGGCAGCGCCCGTGGAAGTTTCGGCGGAGGATGTTGGTCCCATCTTCCGCGATCCAGCGTGGGAGGCGGCCGAGCGGTCGTATTTGACGCTGTCGGTGGAAACGCTGAACAACCTGACGCGGTCCTACAACCTCATGGCGCCAGAGCTGGCGAAGAAACCCTATTACTCGCTGGAACGCGAGCTCAAGGCCTGCTACGCCGACGTCGCGCCGCTGCTGCCGGACATGATTCGAGATGGGGGGCTTCGGCCGGCGAGGTCGCTGCTTGCCGAGGGCCAAGCCGCGGCACGGCCGCCGAGCATGTTTGCGCAGCTGGGCGGCGAGGGCCACGCGAGGGTGTACGATAATAGGGCTCCGAAATACGGGTTCAAGGAGATGTGGAGAGACATTTGGGGAGCCAAGAAGGCTTAGGGACGATCCTGCAGCTGTTGGGGCTGTCAGAGTATACATCACACTAGACCCGTAAACCAGGTGGTATCGAGAGAGCATGTCACATGCTGATCAAAGATGCTCAACCTTGAATCGTACTAAATCAAATCATGGCACTTCCCGTAGGAAAGTTGCGACGAACTAAATGATACATGTTGTATGGCCGTCATCGCCATCTCTCGACTCGCGACGGACCACCTATTCAATCAATCCTGGGTGCAGCGCTACACGACAGCAGCACGCTTCTCCTCCTCAGCCAGCTTGCCGGGGGCGACGACATCCTCCACAGTCTCATCGGTGCCACGGAGATCCTCCTCGACATCGGTCGTGTCCTTGATGCGCATCCAGATGACGGGAGCGGCAATGAGGAGGGCAGCACCGAGCATGCCCCAGGTGGCGCCGAAGATGGTGTCGTAGGGCGTCTCGAGACCGTCGAGGCGCCAGAAGACGGCGGCACCGGCAGATTGGATACCCTGGTGAGGTTAGCTGGGTGTCGGGTGAAGTAGGGGCTCGAACGCTTGCATACCTTGTAGAAACCAGCGAGGTTGGCAGCCTTGCGAGACGAGTTGGAGAGAGAACCCATGTACCTGGAAGAGAGTCAGTCACCGATGGCATCGGGTCGTTTCCGTGGGGCCACGTACCAGTAGATGGATGTCTGCCAGGCGGCATCGAAGAAGCCGTAGAAGAAGTACAGGAACATGGGGCCGATGTAGCGCTCACCGCCGTCGGTCCAGTCAATGTCGCCCTTGGCCTCCTCGCGAGGAAGCTGCTTGCTCTGCCAGGCCCAGCCGCCGCCCCAGATGACCATGGTCAGGACAATGAGGACAATGTAGGAGCCGCGGGCGCGCCACGAGCGACGCACGCCGGGGAAGTCCAGGCCGTAGCCCATGACGAGGGCACCGATGATCTGCGCGAGCCAGTAGAGCAGACTGTTGAGGGCGCGGGTGCGAATGTTGAAGTGCATGAGGTTCATGCCGTTGTTCTGGTAGGTGTAGAAGACGTTGGACGTGAAGAACAGGGGGAACAGCAGCAGGATCCAGAGCTGGTCGCGGATGCCCTCCCACAGGCCGAGAAGCTCCGACTTCCACGAGGGGTTCTTCATCATGATCACCTTGGAGCCATCCTCACGCTGAACCTTGCCGGCATCGACGAGGAACAGGGCCATGACGGCGCCGAGGAACATGAGGATGATAAAGGCGGCGTAGGTGCCGTCGTTGACCTGGCCGCTGCGGCTGTTGATGTTGTCGGCCAGGGGGATGAGCGAGCCAATGACAGCGCCGAGGTTGAAGATCATCCAGAACCAGGAGATGTAGCGGCCCTTCTCGTTCTCGGGCGGGTAGGACATCATGATGGCGCCCTGGGCGGCCCACAGCAGACCGGCGCAAACACCGAGGAAGGCGCCAGCAAAGACGACGAAGCCGTGGTTCTGGGTGTGGCTGTACGAGAGGAAGCTGGCAGCGTAGACGCAGTAGCCGATGCCACCGAGAGAGAGGGTGATGCGCAGGCCGAGACGGTTGGCGAAGGAGCCGGCGAAGAAGCCGACGACGGCAAAGGTGCTGTAGAGGGCCGTGTTGGCGTCGTTGGCGGCCTTGGGGTTGACCTGGCCACCGCCGCCGAGACCGCTGAGGGCGTTGAACATGCCGGGGCAGAGGAAGCAGACAAAGGAGACCATGAAGAGCTGGATGCGCGGCGAGGCGTACCAGTACTCACGGCCAAACATGCGCCAGCCCTTGTAGATCCAACCGGCAGGACGGGGGATCGACTGAGCGGGGAAGCTCGCGGAATCGGCGACCGAGGCGGCCGTGTCGCCGTGAACATGGTTGTCGGCAGCGGCGGCGGGCACCGCCGTGGCGGGGGTGGTGTTGTGGGCGTCGGCCATGGTGGTGAGGCGTCGCACCGAGATATTTCCCAATTGGGGATCTGGGGTGGTACTGCGCGCGGTGGCGTCCGGCACTGAACTCGGTTGGTTCAGGTTCAGGCTGGGGGGGAATTGGGTGGTTGGCCAGATGAGTGCCGTACCCAAGCTGAAGCTGCAGTGCAGGGTGTCTGCGTACGAGCGACTTTAGAGAGTGAGCGAGTCGAGGAGAGTGAGTGAGTCGAGTCGAGTGGGAGAGTGATCGGGCCAAGTGAGCGTCGATCCAGATTCAGACCAAGACCAGAGGAGACCGAGAGCCGCGTACCGTAGACCTGGCTGTTGATGGTTTTTCCTGTCGTGATGAAGATGGGGCAGGGTCGGAATGGGAAGACGAGGAGGAGGAGGAGGCAAGGTATTAAAAGAACCAGCTGCACCCTGAAATGCGGAGAAGGTTCGGGGGAGGGAGGAGCAGCAGCAGCAGCAGCAGCAGGAGAAGGAGAAGGAAGGTGAGGAGGAGGTGAGGAAACGACAAAGATCGTCGTGGGGAAGGAACGGCCGAAGAGACACACACACGCGGGCGGGCGCGCGCACGGCAAGGTAGCAGTTGCTTCGGTCGATTGGATTTTTCTGGCGGCCTGGTCTTTCTTGCTTTGCACCTGGCCTGGCCCCAACGTCGAGGTGCATGTGTCGGGCCTGGGCCAGGTGCCCAGGTGCAAAGCCAGGCGAGGAGCCAGGCAAGCCAGGGCAGGCGCTTGAGTCGCAGCCCGGACGGAAGCTACGTGACAGCGGGGAAGGACCCCTGTTCCAGTCCACCTTCCTGCCCCCACCTCGAGTTGTCTCGACGTGTGCTGTGCTCGACGTGACACTGGGACTGCTACCATGAACTACGGTATGTCAAGAGGAGACTTCCTGGAAGGTATGCTGCCTCTGCCTCCCGCCAAACGGCGCATCAGCTTGACTTCGTTCGTTGCCTGGGGCATCGTATCAGGAATGCTCACTCGTCCAACAGACGACATCAAGTGAGACCCCAGCCCTGTGGGCAGGGACTGATTGCCGGAGTCCACACGCCGTGATAACGGTGGACTCGAGGGTATCCTGTCAATCACAATCGGGATGCAATGATAAGACGAACGACCGACGATCCCATCTCGTAGCAGTAGCATCAGCAGCAGCATCAGCAGCAGGAGCCGGAGCCGAGTCGTGGCGGCGTATATCGATGGAACATATCATCAAAGCGTCCGACGCGCCAAATGGGCCGTAACACCCACCCACTGGGCAGATAGGCAGATAGGCCGACAGGCTGACAGACAGATGGACCGACCAACCGACCGACAGACAGACCGGCAGACAGACATGCGCGAGACGGCACGCGACATGGCGACGGGCACACAAGTCAGCAAGCACCACGGCTGCCCGCCTCGCCCCCCGGTTTCTCCCACAACGGGCTGAACACGCAACGGCGGGTGCGTGCCCGGTGAAACGGCTGGAGAAGACTGGAGAAGATGGAGCTATGGACTGGGGCGAGGACGGGTGAAGGAACGAGACATGTCGTGGTGCCGCGAGGAAGGAGTGTAGCGTGAGGACAGAAGCTCACTCCATGCGTCCATCAGTCGGTACCCAGGTAAGGTACCTAGGTACCTAGGTATGCAAGAAACAATGCGGAGAAACAGATAAGGACATGGAGCGCAAGAGATGAAAGGCCCGACCATAAGGCCCATGATTGGCTGTCCGATTTCAGATCGCTATGCTACCTGCCCGGAAGGCCTGCCATTGGTTCTAGACTAGGCTTCTTTCCCCACACGACCTGTGGAGGTCTCGTGAGGTTCCGTCTGATGGGGGAACCAAGACTTTATCCACGGCGGTACCTATGTACGGACCATCAACTATCATCATGTTGTAAGAGAGCTGGCTGCATTCGGTGATGGGACTGAAATGGTCCATCAAAGCACGTTGCTAGTCCTCATCTACTCGCGGCAAGCCTCGACAGCTCTAGGATTACATCAATGCAGTGCTCACGATGCCTTGCGTCCAGACAGAAAGAAGCATTTGCTGATGCGGAGAAATGAGCTTACCCACCCCAAGGTACCTCCCAATCCCTCCCCTTCCGAAACCCTGCGATATCTCCATCCTCCACAGCCAGAGGGGGGCATGTAACGTTTCCTGTGAACACCACCATGGCCATACCCACCCCCAGCCCAAACGCGCTAACAACCCCATTTCTCGTAATCGCCCTCGATCCTTCAGTCGTGTTGTCCCCCGCCAGTACGCGCAAGGTGGAAGCACAGCATGGGCCCCGCACCCAACTACCAAGAGAACGCTCCAGTCGCTATCTTCAGGGACAGACCCGTTCAGCCGTTGTTGGGTCAGGGTCACCTTACCTGGCGCCCGGGACCATGCTCGTTACACGGGCCCAGCTTGATAGCCAGCCGCAAGGCTCTCTCCCTTCTCGACTATCGTCGGCATACACACACGAGGGCGCGGCGCCCTTCAACGGTCGTACGGATGGACTCGTGGTGTTGCTGCGTCTGTCCATACGCACGTGTCGTTACCTCGAGGGCGCCTGCGGACTACCGAGCTGAGGGTCGAGTTGGGTGGCACACGGCAGTTCCTTTGCGATGCTGTCGCGGCTGGTGCCAATGCCTGCGTTGCCTGCATTGCCTGCATTGCCTGCATTGTATGCATTGTATGCCATCATCTGCCATTGCGTGCCAGTGCGATGACCTGACGAGGGACCGCGACCGCTTGAAACACGATGCACCCCATCACTTTGCCTCCCGTCCTGGGCCTGTGTCGTGCATTGGACTGTACAGCTAGCTGCCTTGCCTTCCCTTGCTTTAGCTACCTACTTGGGCAAGGTAGGTAGGTGCACACGGTAGGTCGGCCATGACAGACGTCAGCATACATGTCCCCCCCGAGGCAGCGATGACAGCGCCAATCGGGACGCGAGCGGATGGGCCCCAGCCGGCGGTGCGTCTCGTCCACTGATCCTCTCTCCTGCCGCCCTGACGCCCCTCCGTAGCCTCACCCTCACCCCCATTCGCGTTTCTTCACTGCAGTCGACATCACATCACACTCACTCACTCACACACTCCCTCACTCCCTCCCTTCCCGTCCGATTCCCACCACAATCCCTCAACCCCTACCGGCAGTCCCAACCACATCACACACACGGGCGATAGGTCCCTGGGGACAATCAAATGCCGCCCACCACCACGGCCATCCCCCATGACACCATCCGTACATCGGCCCCTACCTACGAACCGCACCGTACCGATCATAGATACATGCCATAACATACCTGCACCCCCCCCCCCCTCATTACAAAGGAACCCTCTCCGAATCACACCACACATGACCACCCAAAGGCCTCTCACTTTCGGTTGAATAGCCCTGCGCTGCCTCCATCGGGTAGCAACTCCCACCTGCCAATCCGTCCCTGCCCTCCCGATGCCTGATCCTACCCACCTACAACCTGCCTCGCTACCTACGCAGCTCCCCCAGCACCGATACAAGGAGGGAGGGAGAAGGGGGGGGCTTACGATCTGTGGAACGAACGTAACTAGAGAGAAGGATAGCCAATCTGCCAGAACAAGGTCAACAGCGCAGCACTGAACCACGCCGACACTGAACGCAAGCCCCTCCCCCCCCCCTGCCCATCCCTTCTGCTTCTCCATCCGCGCTGCGACGTCGCCCCGATACACGAGACAAAGCCAAACGAAACGCGACCCTTCTACGGTTCGCGTTTGTTCCAATCTCCGTTCGCCGCCGTCGCCCCCTTTGAGCCTGACATGGGTCATTCGGCAGCACAATAGTGTCACATCTGCAGCGGCGCGTCGCAACATCCAGAGCGGCATCAAGTCAGGATCCGCATCCATTGAGGTATCTACTACAGCTCCGCGAGGAGACCAAAGGCAGCATTGTACAAAATACCGTACACCATGTACAGACATGCGGCGTTCCCCCGAACCCCTACTCCGTCCCAGACAAGCGACCCTCGAAAAGAACACACAGCGACATGGGTATACACAACACAAATGCGAATCAAGCCGGCGCGCCAGGACTCCATGGGGTTTCCGCACACTCTTCTCTCCATCTCGCTCGCCATCTCTCCCCAATACTGCTCAGTAGCAGCCCCAAGTGAACTGCCCCCGTTCCCGTGGTCCCAACCTTTTATGGTCCTTAACCTGACCAAAAAAACGCGTGATGCAGTAAACCCAAATTCGCCAAGAGGAACAAGACAAGAAGCAGAAGAAGAGAAAGAGAAGCAAAAAAACCAAGACGCACACCCCGCCCGATCCAAGCAGTGGCGGGCATCCAATGGTTGCAGCGAGTGAAGGTGTCTCGTCCCGTCAGAGTCGACGGTGTAGTACGAGTCACGCGCTCCAATAGTTCAGACGGTCGTGGGGGCGCTCCGAGCCTCCAACGACGGCGAATAAATGGAAGGACAAAACCCCAAATAGCTCTGCCATGGCGGAGCGCTCGACGGGATATCAGATTCGTTAGGCATGAAGTTGGCGGCTCCAAAGTGATGATGATAAGCGACGTTGGGGTAAAATTGGGTATCAAAAGTGAAAGTGAACAAAATGTGTAAGTGCTTGGCAAATAGTCCGTCGTGCGCCGCGTCCTGCCACGACAATCGAGTCAATAAAGAGCGTCTCATCAAATGGGTGCCGGCGTGTTGGCCCCGCTGCGATCTCTCGTCATCCAGCCGAAGAGGTCAGCACCGCGTGCGCTGTTGTTGGCGGCTTGCCCGTCAACTGGCGTGCGGACGGCCAGTTCCCGAGGCTCCAGCAGCAGGCTCTTCCTGTAATAGGTGACCTGCACGTTACCCTGGTCGCTCTCTCGGAGACGAAGGATCTGTGCTGCCATCCAATCTTGCATCTCGGGAACCTCGGTGAGGCGATATGGGATTTGGAAGCGCTGGAGGTCGCCAATAATCTTGGCCGTGCGCGTGTGCTTGTCGAAGTTGACGACGGTCAGGCCTCCGCCGTTCTCCTCGGGGCCGTCGCCGCTGAGGCCTGGCAGTTGCTTCGTGGCTGGGTTGCCAATGTCGACAAAAGTAAGGTCTGTCAGGTACATGCCGAGGAATGGCAGACATGGCGGGACATGGTCGTGCAGTCGCGTGCGAAGCACCTTGTTGTTTTGGGACGGTTCGACAATGGCCTGGAGGTGACGAAGCATCTCACGACGCTTGACCGACACGATATCCCACGTCTTGCGCAGGCGACTGATGGTGCTGCTGTTGAGGCTGCAGATGATAGCCATGAGGCCGTCGTAGTTGTGCAGCTCCAAGCACTGGTGCGCAATCTTGATCCACTGCTTGATAACGGTGGCCCGCTTCTTGACTTCGGAGAACTGAAGGACAGTCTCGGCGACGAGGTTGGAAAGGTCGGTAGAGAAGGCGGACATGGCCTTGACGTTGGGCGCATCGACGCCGCTGTTCTTCATCCATTGCGAGGCGAGAAGTTCTTCGGGGAGGATGGCGCAAAAGATGTTCATCTGCTTAATGGTGAGTTGGCGGGCCACCTCGAGAGGGTCAAAGTCCAGGATGCTGGGCGAGTTGCCGCCATTCTTCCAGTTGACCAGCGCGTTCAGCTGGCTCTTGGTGAAGTTCGGGGCAGGGTGAGGCGTGTCGGCGGGAACATATTGAGCGATCGAAGTGTTGGTCTTGCCCATGGACGAAACGTGGCGAGGCACCAGAGAGCCCTCGCTGGAGACGCGCTCCGCAAGCTCGAGCAGCCGGCGACCTGCCGAGGGTAGAGCGGCCGCCAGCTTTTGCTCGGCAAAGGGTTGTATGAGACCAAGTGCTTCTCGATCCGTGTCATCTCTCCAGTGTGTTTCGAGCCAGCCTTTGAAGACGTTGTAGACCCGGAGTCTGACGGGCATAGCCACATGAGGGGCGTCAACGACGTAGTCAAAGCGATCGATCAAAGCTTCGGCAAGCTTGGCAGGAGGGCAGAAGAGACGGAATGTTAGGTAGAAGGTTGAGACAAAGGTGGCATCGGGCGTGGACTCGTGGGTCGTGAGCCTTTCGACGAGGGCGGAGAGAGAGCCGCCAGTGACCTGGCCCTCCTTGTTGAACATGAGCTCGTGGGCATAGGTCTTTTCAAGGAGTCTTGATTCAACATCGTCAACCTCTTCAACTTGAGTGGAGCTGCCAGCGTTGCTGAGATCGGACATGGATGGCTGGTTCCTTGGGCTCGGACCATGTTCAGGTGTAGTAGCCCGCGTCGACGTCTGAGAGAGAAGGCTGGACTCAGAATCACGGTTCATGTACGTGCTACTTCCTGCGATGGAGCCAGCCTTGAAATCCGAACGGAAGGATGCGTGATTGTCCGACTCCTGCGCCGGCCTGTCCGTCGGGCTAACAAACTCGTCGGTGGACAGTAGCGTTGAAGACACATGAGGCAGCGGGGGGAGGGTGGGGCGGATCGAGGAGACTGAAGATGCGGCACTCGAGGCATTGTCATCGTATGAGGAAGGTCGTGAGCTCGCAGGTGAGTGGTGAGACTCGTCGACGGTCGGAGACGTGATCTGTGGAAGCTCAGGAAGAGGCTTGTCGGCGTCAATGGGCAGGCGAGAGGGGCCCGATCGCGCCGACTCGACCGTCTTTGTGGATTCGGCCACGCTCGTGGCCTGGGACGTTGTCGTTTCGGCGACCGAGTGGGCAACAGAGGGCCTGCGCTCATAGTGCGTGACGTCGAGGACGCTGAGATCGATACCCAAATCGCCGGCTTCAAACTCGTACTCGAAATCGCCTACCCGCTCAATCATCCACTTTGACTTGGCCACGCACTCGCCGGCGGCCTTGACGCAGCCAGTCGCTGCCATAAGCAAGACTCCGTTGTCCTGTGGCATGATGACATCCTCTTCCTGCATGGCGGCGTGGTAGATAATATCGCCAGCGGCGGACACCAGCTCCTGTATCCTATCAAACATGGTTTCCCGAGCCCTGGGAAGCACATCGGAGCTCATGCTACTGTGGCTGCACACAACATCAATGACAGCCAGCAGCTCTCCGCCAGATGTCGCAGACAGCTTGATGGCGAACGCCAACTCTGGTCGCGATTGCGACTGCAGGTGCAGCCGTCCGATGAAGGAGCCCAGGTGGGACAAGAATGTGTCGTGGCTCTTGTTGAGACGTTCCGAGACAAGGTGTTGAGGCCTTGACAGTGGCGAAGGGCCGGCCAGCGACACCCGGTGAGAGATGCCCGAGGACATGCGGTTGACGTTCTGCGACATGCGGTGCGAGGCTGGCGTTACAGAGGATCGCATAGTTGATAAACGCTTGTTGGTGGGTGCAGATGTGGGCGCGCCAACGACGTCTTCGGCGAGCGCCGGGTTGCCTGCTCGGGAAGAGCCGTCACTCGCGTTCGACTGTTCCTCGAATCGAGTGTAGTCGGCCGGCGGCGTGGGCGGAATATACGACTCCTCCATGACGGTGGCCATGACGGTGACTGCGGGTGCTCTTGACCTCCTGTCATCCTCGAAGACATCCAGAAATCGCACACCTTTGGTCACAATCTTGAATGCCTTGAGAATCATCTCGTCGACAATGTCGTTGACATCCTCGGAAGGCGACAGCAGACCGCGCTGTCCCTCTTGTAGCCTCTTGGCCGTCTTGACGAGGGCAGAGAGCTCGGACAGGAGAGACTTGCGGCCCTTACGAAGGCTCTCGTGGCGTTGGATGATGGCTGACTCACGGGTCAGGCAGTGTGTTCGTTCCTATTTGGGGGATCGCGTCAGTTGGGCGCAAACATGGTCAGCACAGCACAAAACAAGACGTACCAGTAGATACCGCACGCCGGCAATGATGCCCTTCATGAACTCCTGGTTGCCAAAGATCTCGCTGTCGTTGACCGAAGTGCTTCGCAGAAGGTCCCAGAAGTTCAACAAGGCCTTGAGTAGGTTCCCCATCTCTTCCGGGTCATATGCCTCGCAGTAGTTTGTGGGAAGCCATCCTCTTGCACCCGACAGAAGCAGTGTCCCATCCGCCCAGCCGTTTGTGTGTATTGAATGTACCAAGATGACGTCGCCTTCGTTGAGCGGCAAGGTGACGCTGGAGTCGGTGATGGAATAGTTGGGGTGAAAGGGATAGAAGGCCCTCAGGAAGTTGTGGAAGACGGGTGGTGGCAAGGGGTGGTTGGTGAGGTCTTCATGGGAGCCGTTGGGGGTATCTGGCGGTGTCATGTTGGAATGGTGATAGGGATGGTGGTCGTTCTCGTGGAAGTGCTCCGACTGTGACAGGCCATGGCGCAGGGAATCGGACCTGGGTTTGTGGAGGTTGAGGGGAGCAACCTGAAGACTTGCTCGCATGGTTTGGCCGTTCAGCATGACCATGATCGCCGGCAGGTGATTTGGGGGACCATGGGGGGAAGTAGGCGGTTTCCGTCAAAGGCGGCGCCTGTCGATGGGTTCTCGACTCTCGGGTCCACCGAGTCGAGCCCGAGTCGAGCCAGCTTCAGCCTCGCTGAAGTCCCAAGCAAAGATGACCGACTGTCTCAAACGAGGCTTGACGGTTGCTCGTAACGCTCAGCTGCCAGGTCGTAGCGTTGATTGATCAATTGGAAAGGATGGGATGGTGTGGCCGTTCGTCGAAGAATCAGGACTGATATCCCACGGTTGGAATGGCACGGACTGCGGTGACGTTGGTCTCGAGGGTGGCTGCTTGCTCCTGGTAGACTGACGGTCGATGAGCGATGCAGCCCAGGCTCGAAGTTTGGAGTCGCGACGAGCAAGTTGTGTTATTGTTGTGGTACGGTCGGTATGTTCCCTCGCGCCGGAGAGACGTGTATTGGTGAGTACTTGGAACGTAGGGGGAGATGGACGAGAGAAGGGGAGGGGGAAGGGGGATCAACAGGAATGTCACGGCCCTAAAGACGTTCTCTGGACCTCTTGCTCTGACATGGGGGTGGTATGGGAAGGGGGTGGAGGGTGGGAGGGTAGATGGTAAGAGGG